>NC_056591.1:4110861-4215861 GCF_018340385.1 Cyprinus carpio
TAGATGTTTTTCAAATAACTTGTTAGACACATGAAAATAAAGAACATAGAAATACCAGGTTCCCATTATCTACTTCTCTTTCTTTGCACAGAGCCATTTACTTACACAAGCCTGTTTACATTATTTGCAGGACAGGGCAGCTCACTTCTGAACATGCAAAATATATATTTATTATTACATTTGTTTGCCTCTCTGTGCTCACAAACTGTAATTTGATGCAGCCAAATTCTCAATAAAACTGTTTTCATTGTTATATTTGACTGTTTCTGTTGTCAGACATCCGAATTAATGAATGAAACGTGACCCATTAAGACTACAATAGTTTTGTTGTGATTTCGACTATACTTGCATGTAAAATTAGAGAAGCAACGATCTGGACTCCGTTTCCCAAAAGCATCGTAAGCTTAAGTACATTGTACAACCATTAAAACCAATGGAGCTACGATCAGCTTTAAGGGGTCATCGTATGCTTCATGCACTTTTACAGGTTGTTTGAACTGAAATGTGTGTTTGCAGTGTGTGTACACACTACACAACCACCCATGATACAATGATACAAATCCACCCAGTGTTTTTTTTTTTTATCTACTAAAATCTTTAACCCGTTCTCAAATCGAGCTGATCTCAGATTTGTGGTGTCACACAGACAGGCCCCTCTCACGATAGTTTGATTCAGAGTAGCGTTTCAGCACAGACTTGACCCTCCCTGAATGAGCTGTCATCAGTACTTACTCCCGACATCTGAGCCGCTGAAGACGCGGTGGATTACATTTGTTTTTAAAGGGAATGTGCCCCCGATCTACCTAAATGCATCTATGTTCGCGCAAATCATTCATGATCCAGCTTCACCTACTGAAGAAGTGAGTGTAAGGTTTTTTTTTAATGAATCTTTGCAAATCGCCTTTTGCTAATAATGTGCTAGTTAGCAAGTTTCACGATGAATGTGGCTAAAGTAAGCAGTCTCTCTGAGAGTGGCTCGGAAGAGAGGGGCGGGGCAAGCCGAGCTCATTAACATTTAAAGGAAAATGTTACAAAACGGCTTGCTCTGAAAAGAGCTGTTTTTGACAGGGTAAAAAAGGTGTTGTTTTACACTACCATTGAAAAATTTTAACCAAACTATGTTACGGACTTTTCATTAAGACCCTAATGAATCATATCAACTTGTGGAAAATGCGCATCTGATGACCCCTTTAAGCTTACGATGCTTTGGGAAATGCAGCCCTGTTTTAACTAAAAGCGCTGCTCCTCTTAGCCGCTCGCTGAACAGAACAGACGCAAAACCTTACACTTGCGTGGCAGTATCGCGAGTCTCAGAAACTAAATAAGGTTTGTTGGAAGAACACTGTCAGTATCTCCATTTCTCTAACTATGGGCTAAGCAATGGGTCAAATAGGAAATGCACGCTGCGTTAACCGCGTGTTAATAAAATTTGCGCCTTTAAAATTAGTTATTAACGTGTTAATAAAAAACAGAAACTGTTTGGTTAGTGACCTTCAAAATATCTTCTTGTTCAGCAGAAGAAAGAAATGTTTTGGGTGCCATATGGTTTCTACAATGTACTCAGGCTTGCAATGCTTTTGGGTAAGACAGTCACGGTTAGTTATGTACCATAAATGTGTACCATGGCATCGAACACTGCTAAAATACAATCCACCTTCTTCAAAACCAAAAACCAGAGTTTGTTCAAACTAAACTAAAATTTAGATGAGTAGTCTTTTTCCAGAGACAAGTTCTCTCTGTTTCCTTCCAGGCAGAGAAAGCCGAAGGCTACATCAACCTGAGAGACTTCACCATAGAACAGGCTACCGAATGCAAGAAGAAGTTGTGAGTTCATATTCCTTAGTTTACATTTAATTAATATATGTAGATTTTTGGCTGCTTGTGGGTAAAAACAACACACAGGCCTATTTGCACCACGTGGCCTCATTATATCTATTTTTCTGAAAGTACTGCATTTTACAGCAAGCATGGCTATAACTGTTGCTCACACTTGGTAACATACAGCTACCCTAGCAATCATATGCAACACCCACACTAATTCATAAAACTCCTTGGGATCCACACAAAACATCCTACCAACCACCCAGAACACACTTGCAATGATCTCTCAATCCGTGTAGCAACGACTTAGCAGTGCCTCAGAAACCACCTAGAATTGTCCTAGATACCAGCAGCCATGGTAACACACTAAAACACTGAAGAACCTTAAGAACTGCATGGCAACCAGCCAGACTGCTCTAAAAAAATTCATATTTACACCCCGGAAACTACTCAGAACATCCTATCTACTGCATAGCAACCCCCAAGAAACCACCTGCAACACCCAGTCAACTTTGTACAAGCTCCTTGGCATCCACACAGCCATCTTTACAACTGTATGGCAACCAGCCTTAACACCCTATAGCACTGAATCCATGAAACCACTGCATAGCAACACCATAACACACAAACCTAGCAGTGCCTTAGTATCCATTGTAATTGTCATAGAAGCCACCCAGAGCACACTAGCAGCCATAGCAATGCAGTAAAAGCACTCAGAGCACCTCAGGAACTGCATAGCAACCACCCAAAACATTCTAGTAACAGCATAGAGATTCCCTGGCAACTCTACAGAGTATCCTAAGTAGAGGGTGTGGGTAAGGATATTCTGCCCAAGCCGTCAAACTGACATCATCAGAGAAGGAATGCCATTCCAGAGTGGAAGTATATTTTTCAGATATTCAATATATATTTTTTACTTGCACAGTAACACCAACAACACCATAATAACTATACAGCAATACACTTAAAGGTGCAGTATGTAATATCGATTGCTACCAGTTTAAATGGATACTGCGGTCCAAAATCAAAATATTGGAGAGAGTAGTTTCTCCCACCACCTTCTCCTCAAACTCGACACATACACGAGTTGCCAGATTGAGGACACACAACAGGAACAAGCGCAGTTGACAGTGGGAGGCAACGAGCCCTAAGCCTCGTACACACTGGGACAATTATCGCACGCACTTATTGCCGACGGTTTTCAACATGTCTTTTGTGTTCATACCCAAGCAATTTTCACTGGCGATGTGCCGAGTGAACTGGCAAATTTACTCCCTGACATTAGATGGCGCTTAATGAAAAACAGAAATACCCCAGAACACATCGAATCCTATTTGATCTGCAATTTCTCTCCATAGCAACTCCCTCTTATTTTTTTTTTTTTAAAGATTTATTTATGGGCTTTTTATGCCTTTATTGGAAAGGACAGTGTAGAGTAGACAGGAAAGTGTTTTTTTGGTGAAGAGAGAGGGGAGCGGGATCGGCAAAGGACCACGAGCTGGGACACGAACCCGGGAACACTAAACAGCATATTCTAATCAAATTAAGTAACAATAACCCAAACTAAATAAACAAAGACAGCAACTCCCTCTTATTGAGATTTTTGTAGTCGCTGTAGTGTTTGTCATAAAGCCCTTTGTGTTCAGCCACCAATGAGACCAGCAGCTCTACATTCATCTTGCCTCGATGCATCTTCTTGGTCTACTTACTTCCTCTTTGTCATTAGGGCTCAAGTGTGCTCGGCAAGACTGTTTTGTGCTTGAGCGCCACCAAGTCGTGTGTTACTGTAACTTGTTACTGTGTAACTTCAGCAGCTCCAGGCACTTGAAAAAAAGCGCCAATCTCATTGGTCGACCGGTTTTTAATGCAGCTCATCAAACCAAAAAAAAAGAGCCCTAGGTGAAATTATAAAAAAAACACCCCTTTACTTCCAGCTCTTTGTGCACACTAACATTCACACCCACATTTTAGCCCCACGATAAACCACGCGTTAAACATCGGCAATAATCACAAGCGATATTCGTCCCGGTGTGAACTAGCCTTTACACTTTAAGTTAATGAGTCAATTTATCCTCCTTTTAATATGCCTATGGTCATTTTAGATGGATGCCAAGGCTTTTTTCCCAGATGGGTAGAAGTTTTTTTTTTTTTAAAGGGATAGTTCACCCAAAAATGAAAATTTGATGTTTATCTGCTTACCCCCAGGGCATCCAAGACGTAGTTGACTTTGTTTCTTCAATAGAACACAAACAAAGATTTTTAACTCAAACCGTTGCAGTGTCAGTCATTTAACGGCTTTGAGAGTCATAAAAACATACACAAACAAATCCAAATTAAACCCTGAGGCTCGTGACGATACATTGATGTGTAAAGACAAAACAATCGGTCTGTGCAAGAAACTGAACAGTATTTATATTGTTTTTTACCTCTGATTTTACACCACAACTTTCCTGAGCGCATTCTCAACAGCTGGCGCGTGACGAGTCTTCTTCTTCTTGTTTTGTGTCTTTACACATCAATGTATCGTCACAAGCCATTGGGTTTAATTTGGTTTTGTTTGTTTTTTTGACTCTCAAAGCCATGATTCCCATCCACTTACATTATATGACTGACAGACTGCAACGGTTTGAGTTAAAAATCTTCGTTTGTATTCTACTGAAGAAACAAAGTCACCTACATCTTGGATGCCCTGGGGGTAAGCAGATAAACATCAAATTTTCATTTTTGGGTGAACTATCCTTTTAAGTTGCGATCTCTGACCCAGTTCATTTACTTGCTTCCATTGCTGCAATGCTCTTTGTTTTCCACCAACTGGCAACCCAGGGTGTCGAAATACAGTACTATTGGGTAAATTGGAAGTTGGTGGAATCACACAGACCATAACAAAAACCGACTTTCTGACAGATTGCATATTAAGTAGAATAACTACATTGACTTTCAGAGAAATAAGTATGTGAACTTAGCAACTTTGCAAACCTATTATTGCATTTTAACGCTTTAGTAAGGTCAAAAAATTACATACAGCACCTTTAACACACCAGGCAACAACCCACAACAGATGAAAATAAGCATATGCAGTATGCATCACTCAAATTTTTTCTGCAGCGAATGTAAAATTGGTATGAGGTTGTTATTTGACTGATTTGACTGGCAGTTGTTTTAAACAAATAGTGTAAATTGTCAGGCTGTAAATCAGATTTTTTTTTTTTTTCACACACTTGAAGTGTGTTATCTATACCCCTCTTAATGCACGCTCAGAACACAGGAAACTGTCTGCTCTAAGTGTGTGGTCTGAGCTACTGTTTTTCACAGACTTCCTTCATAAAGACATACAGTTACTTTGATAGCTATGATTGGATGTAGATAAGACAGGAGACAAACTTTGGTGTTGGATATGTTTTCAGTTTTGTGTAATGCTTCCACTACGTCATGTAACCACACATCCACAAAGATACTGTCTCTGAGAACTGCTGGAGTTGCATATGTTTTAATTTGCATTCACTTCATTCTTGTTTTCCAGTGCAATGAAAGCATGCCACCTCCACATTCTGACACTCTACTTTGCAGCTGAGAACATGAAAGACATGAACAAGTGAGTGTGAAGAGGCACAAAAGAATTTCTTGTGTTTGTAAATGTGGTCAAAGATAAAATGCTTGCTGATTCTACACTTTTGAAAAAAACTACCTTTTTTAGTCATGTAGCACTTACTCATACATGTGAAGTGTGTGGGTCTGGTATTTGGCCCAACATGACATGTTTGCATTGCATTGTGGCAGGCTGCTTTGACGTGTGACCAAAGCTATCTGCAGCACACCACGCAATTGAGCATGTTTTAGTACATCCAGTACTAAAAATAGTTAGTAATAGGAGTTTGGACTTTTGCTGGTAGAATGTGTCCAAAACGTCTGTGCTCTATTGCAGGTATTTTATTTAATAGAGCAGTTCACAAAAATAAATACATATATTAATTAATCTAAATGTAAATATATATATATATATATATATATATATATATATATATATATATATATATATATATATATATATATATATATATATATATATATATATATATATATATATATACTTACTCACACACACAGACCCACCCACCCACCCACATATATGTATATATATATAATTTTTGCATGGTTTATATATATATATATATATATATATATATATATATATATATATATATATATATATATATATATATATATATATATATATATATATAATATATATATATATATATATATATATGTCAAAAAATCAAAAATTCAAATCAAAAAAATAAACCTTTACAATAAATTCATAAAATCACTAATTCCATTCAAAAAATTAAACTTGTATATTATATTCATTCATTACACACAGACTGATATATTTCAAATGTTTATTTCTTTTAATTTTGATGATTATAACTGACAACTAAGGAAAATCCCTAATTCAATATCTCAGAAAATTAGAATATTGCTTAAGACCAATACAAAGAAAGAATTTTTAGAAATCTTCGCCAACTGAAAAGTATGAACATGAAAAGTATGAGCATGTACAGCACTCAGTACTTAGCTGGGGCTCCTTTTGCCTGAATTACTGCAGCAATGCGGCGTGGCATGGAGTCGATCAGTCTGTGGCACTGCTCAGGTGTTATGAGAGCCCAGATTGCTCTGATAGTGGCCTTCAGCTATTCTGCATTGTTGGGTCTGGCATGTCGCATCTTCCTCTTCACAATACCCCATAGATTTTCAATGGGGTTAAGGTCAGGCGAGTTTGCTGGACAAGTAAGAACAGGGATACCATGGTCCTTAAACCAGTTACTTGTAGCCTTGGGACTGTGTGCAGGTGCCAAGTCCTGTTGGAAAATGAAATCTGCATCTCCATAAAGTTGGGTAGCAGCAGGAAGCATGAGGTGCTCTAAAACTTCCTGGAACCTTCTTCTAACAAAAAATCCAAAGATATTAATTTGTATTAATTAGCAACAGGGCCCAAACTATGCCGTTTAATTGCTATTTATTCACCAGATATAACCAAGAACTGCTCTATAGATGCCAACTGAATTAAATCTTAAGTTGAATTATTATAATGTGTAAAAAAGTCTGTTTACAGTACATTTCTAATCTCACAAACACTTCAGTTGTAAAATTAGCCTCAAAAATGTGTACATAAAACGTAAAAGTTGTCTGTGCTGTGAGCAAACTACTCATTTATAGTGAATGGCTTCAATTTCATTTGGACTCTTCCTAGCAAAGCTGTTATATGGCTTCAGAATACCTGAGTTTACCACATAATTTGTATGGACCAGTTTCTACAACACTATAATGATGCTTGACAGATTTGTTTACTACTTTTTAAATGTTTTTGTATGGAAAAGAGCAGTCTGAGATTCTTCAAAATATCTCCTTTTTGTTCCATGGAACAACTCAAGAGTGAGTAAAATGAAAAGATGACGTTTCTTTTTTTTGTAAACAATTCCTGTGAAGGTTTATGAAACATACTGAAATAAACCTGTGAGTGGAAAAAAACATTGAGAGAAAGCTGTGGGTGTGCTGCTATTAAACTGTGTGGGCAGAGGACACACATAATGATCCATTACAGTTATTCCACAGATCTGATGAGTGTAGATTTACCGTAATTAATGTTCTTTTAAATCTAGATGGCTGGCTAAACTTACCCAGGTTTCAAATGAACCTGAGCCCACAGAATCAACCGATGGAGGTAAAGATACACACCACACATGCATACAGAAAATGTTAATACGGGGTGTCTATTTCAGTCCACTTCACATCTCATCAAAACAAAACCTGACACTTTAATAGCTGCATTATTCTGGTATTGAGACTGTGATCGTGTGACTATAGAGTGCTACAGTGAGGAGAGTGACGACGAGGATGAAACAGACACTGCTGAGATATGTGCAGAGTTCATGGATCAGCTGACCCCCGGCCCTCTGCATGTGAGTAACCACACTCTGTCTGGATATGCTCATTTAAACCCACCCATAAGTTATGTCAGCATTTAACTCTTCTATTCATTGTGGTTTATATGTGCTATTAATATCTGGTGAAAAAAAAATGGGTCACACAATGGTTTGACTGTTCAGTTTGAGTTTTATTTATAACAAAGATGCATTAAATTGATCAAAAATGACAGTGGATACATTGATAATGTAACTAAAAGATTTCCGTTTCAAAAAAATGTTAATTACTATTCATCAAAGAATCTTGAAAAAAAAAAATATATCATAGTTTCCATAAAAAGATTTAAACAGAAATCTTTCTTGAGCAGCAAATCATTAGAATGATTTCTGAAGGATCATGTGACACTGAAGCCTGGAGTAATGATGCTGGAAATTCAGCTTTAGCAGGAATAAATATATTATACAATAATATATAAAATGAGATTTTTTTTTAACTATATTAAAATGGATTTTTTCCATTTAAATATTTCACAATATTACATTTTAACTGCATTTTTGGTGAGCATTAGACCTTTCTTTCAATACAAGTTTCTTTCATACAAGTTCCTTTTAAAAAACTGAATTTCTTTGAGATTGATGTTATATTTGTGTGTGGATGTTTCAGGGTTGTCTCCCATCTCCCCGCTCAACTTCCTCTCCATGTCAGGACTCGTTCCCGCTGGTTTCGGAGGTGTGTAACCGCACACAGACTCAGAGTGCAGACAGTGAGTCGTGGCAGGAGATAAGCTCGGAGGAAGACCCCATCCACAAAATACAGGAGTTCAAAAGGAATGACTGTGAGTGAGCGCTGGAATGAGATCTTTTAACCTTAAGAGAGTGTTGCAGGGGAAACGTCTGACCAATCAAAACCGTTTTAAAGGGATAGTTCACCCAAAATGAAAACTGTCATCAGTTATTCATCCACATTTCATTCCAAACCCATAAGACTTTCATCATCTTCAAACCCAAAATTTTAATACAATTTGAATCCAAGTCTTATGAAGAAACACGATCGCTTGAGCTGCAGTTGACTGTTTTTGATGTCCCGATGTGCTGTTTTTATGGCTAACTCCTGGAATAGTCATGGAAACTCATTGCTCATAAAGTGTGCTAATCCTGTAAATTGATTCATAACCAAATACTCTTGTAATATTCTTTCATCAGGTCCCCCGTCTGATGAGATGGAGATGCTGTATCTTCACCTCAAGCAGGTGAGACTGTCCCCTACTGGAGCCCTGCAGCCAACTACTAAACGTGACTTCAGGTCCTCCTTCATCAGACGCTGCAAAAATGAGAGCATTAATGAGAAACTGCACCTGATTCGAGCTTTAAACAGCACTTTAAAGGTGAGTTGGACATTGGTGTGGCCATTCAAAGGTTAGAAGAGTCCTGTTTGAGTGTGTTTGTCCAGAAAGAGTTGTTCTAAATAGGGAACCAGTAAACTGCTAAAATTGTCAAGAAATGGTCAGAAACTGGTGTAGCATTTATCTTTATCAAACTAGACTTTATTTCATTATGTTGTGTTGCTTCATAAGTATGTATTCAGGGTTTCTGGGGGTCTTAAACTGATCTTAAAAGTCTTAGTTCGCCCTTCCATAAATTATGGCCTTAAAATATCTTAAATTCAAGTGATGGCATTAAATGTTGCATGCACTGGTAAAAATTAATATATTTGTCAGTATTGTGTCTTGTTTTACTATACAAATATTTAAACATCTTAAATCAAGATTCATTTACTTAAGTTGCAAAATGAAGAGACGAAGTCTTGTTTTCTGGGAAATTGAACAAAATCAAGTGAGTTTTTGCCCAAAACATGAATAAAAGGGTTTTAAATGCTTTTTAATGAAGTAGATTTTCTGAGCCCAAACATTGGCAGGTGTTTTTCCTTGTTTTAATCAAAAACTCAGTTCATTTTGACTTCATTAAGACTTCTTATTTCATTTTGCTTCTCAAGTAAATGTGTCTTGATTTGAGAATCTTCAGACATTTGCACTGGAAAAACAAACAAACAAACAAATTCAGAGGAACAAACATAATTTTTTGCTGTGTGATCAGAAGTACAGTAAGATATTGCCATATTCTAGTGGTTGGGACCCTGATATTGCAATGCATTATGTTGAGAAATAGCAGAAAACATTTTGCAAATGCACTATAAACCTGAATTCTAAAGTTTAATACTGCAGTAAAGCCGTGATCAATTTTATGATCATGATGTAGTTGGATAGCATGTAATGCATGTTGGTGCATTGTGAAGTTGTGTCCTCTTCTCGTTAGTGCAGTTTTATCTAACTGTTTAAAGAGATTTCACTTCCTCTGGGGAAGTCGTGGCCTAATGGTTAGAGAGTCGGACTTGCAATCCAAGGGTTGTGAGTTTGAGTCTCAGGCCGGCAGGAATTGTAGGTGGGGGGAGTGAATGTACAGCGCTCTCTCCACCCTCAACACCATGACTGAGGTGCCCTTGAGCAAGGCACCAAACCCCCAACTGCTCCCCGGGCGCCGCAGCATAAATGGCTACCCACTGCTCTGGGTGTGTGTTCATGGTGTGTGTGTGTTCACTGCTGTCTGTGTGAACTTTGGATGGGTTAAAAGCAGAGCACGAATTCCGAGTATGGGTCACCATACTTGGCTGTATGTCACGTCACTTTCACTTTCACTTAAAGTGCTCTAAAGTAGAATATTATCTGTGGTCTGTGCTGTGATATCAAGGGAAGATTACACTGGCACACTCTGCTTTGCACTGTGTACAGCCTTTTTAGTCTGAGGCGGGTGGTATCTATAATTGAGAGGGGAGGGGGATGTTTGCATCCTAGGAAGTGTTTGATTGGACACAACCTCTTCATTGCATTGTGACTCATCAGACTATATAATATATAAAGAAACCTGGGAGTGAGTCAATTATTTTTGAACATAGATCTTAAGTTGTGTTCTCTTCCAGTTTCAATACTTTACAAAACCCAAAAACTGTGTCAACATGAGACTAGTCTGATAAATGCTTACTAACCTAGTTTATGTCATTGTTATCTATAAATGACACTTTAAATAACACTTTAGTTACACTTACAGCTTTCAGCTTTGTTGTCATGTTGACATAATGACATAAGTTCTGCACAAGGAGACAGAGATTGTTGTTTATATGGAGCTGAACATGTAGTTTTCCATCTTGAATCAGTTAAGGAACATAAACTTGTCTCCTTACTGCTGCCTTCATACTGTATGTTCATGCGGTAGTTAAAACCAGCTCGAAACAGTGTAAACAGAACAGGTCTCTGTTGACATACATAAGTATTTTATATCAAGTTAATTGATTTTATATCCAGAGATGGATTCATATACTCAGGGGCGTTGCACAAGATCCCGGGCCCTATGCATAGGCAGTCCTGATGGGCCCCCATGACCCCCCAATGAAAATATCCAGTTAAAATAAAATATATTCCAGACTTTTCACGGGCCCCCCTTTGGGGCCCTGGTTTTACGCACAGTTCGACGCCCCTGCATACACTTCTAAACAATCTAGAACAGCTTGTATTCCAGATCAAAGAACTCTGAACAGTGTCCGTTCACCCTAACTCTTGATTTAGGATTATGATCAAATATGTGTATCCATCATATAAATGTCATAAAACCCCATGTATTTGTTTTAGCATTTAGCCTTAGCATTTGTTTTAAATACATCCAACCCAATCTATCAAACACATTTTCCGCATTTAAACTAAGTAGCATTGAGGGAATGTTTAGA
Source organism: Cyprinus carpio (assembly GCF_018340385.1). Taxonomy (NCBI): domain Eukaryota; kingdom Metazoa; phylum Chordata; class Actinopteri; order Cypriniformes; family Cyprinidae; genus Cyprinus; species Cyprinus carpio. The sequence continues at coordinate 4,122,382 of NC_056591.1, forward strand.
ACTCTCCTAATATTGTCAGTACCATGAATCCTGTCTGGTCTGGCTTCACTAAATTTCTAATATGTGACCCTGGAGCACAAAAGCAGTCGTAAGTCACTGGGGTATATTTGTAGCAATAGCCAAAAAAAAAATAATATTTATCAAAACAACCTAATATTCCATAATTCCATAAATCATTATCAAATAAAGTAAAGATCATGTTCCATGAAGATAATTTGTTAAATTTCCTACCGTAAATATATCAAAACTTAATTTTTGTTTAGTAATATGCATAGCTAAGAATTCATTTGGACAACTTCAAAGGCGAGTTTCTCAGTATTTAAATTTTTTTACACCGTCATATTCCAGATTTTCAAATAGTTGTATCTCGGCCAAATATTGTCCGATCCTAATAAACCATACATCAATGGAAAGCTTATTTATTCATTTATAAATCTCACTTTCGAAAAATTGACACTTAAGACTGGTTTTATGGTCCAGGGTCACATATGTGTTTGAATCCTCTCTGCTAAAATTGAAGTTAAGATGTTTAGGTCCTGGCAGAGAAGGCTTAAGGGCCTATAACCTGTACACTGAGTGGGGTCTTAGCCGGCTTGATGGATAACTGTTATTACTGCCTCCGCCCATGACTTTGGAGCATCTACTTTCTCTAATGCAGAATTATACATTCGGCACAGAATTGGGGTCAGAATCCAGAGACTACTCTAACATAACATCACAACACCACAAATTAATAACTTAATCCAATACATTTTTCTATATTCTACCTATTCCCTTTACATTGTAACTAGTTTAACTTTCTATGTTTATTAATAAAATGAAATGCTTTCATATATTGCCACTTTGGTCTGGTCACAAACCAAAAAGTGAGTCTATCTAAGTATACACTTAAAGCATTAACGCTGTTTTAAGGAAGAGAGAACTTGAATTTCAGATTGAATTTCACATCCAACTGTTTGCACTTTACACAATGTAGATTGGTCAAAACAGAAATACAAAAAGGCAAGCAGTTCCCGATTGAAAGTGGGCAGAGAGTTGTGACTCAGTCTCTCGGGGGAGAAAAGAACACTTTTCATGTATGCGACCTTGCCATTTAAATAGCTCCCTTGAGGGGGTCACGGCCCAGCGTTAAATGTTATTAGGCCTATGTCCACTATTATTTAAAAAAAAAAAAAAATTGACCAATCCTAATGTAGTCGTGGTATAAATGTCCGTCACAGTAAAGTCTATTATTGCCATCCCGTTAACAAAGATGAGTTCTTACCTCGCTTTCACGGCGAGCAGAAAATGGTTTTATTAATTTTTGTTTTAATTAGCAATAATGACACCAATGCCAGATGTATTTGTTGAAAAAAGAGCTTCAGTGATAAACATTTAAGTTTTGGGATCTTAAAGTGTGCATGTATGTATCAAAAGTTTAGAAACATTAGGATATTTTTAATTAGGACTCTTCTGCTCACTGAGACTGAATTTATGTGCTCCAAAATAAAGTGAAAAAAATAATATTGTGAATTATTATTACAATTTAAAATAACTATTATCTATTGTAATATATTTAAAAAATGTAATTTATTCCTGTGATGCGCAGCTGAATTTCCAGCATCATTACTCCAGTCTTCAGTGTCACATGATCTTTCAGAAATCATTCTAATATACCAATACCAATCTCAATAAAAATTAAACATTACTAACAATTATAAAAACAAAAAACATATCTTAAACTTAATATTTAAAAGTAACAGTAAAAACGTGTAATGTTACAAAAGATTGTTTCAAATAAATGCTGTTCTTTTGAACTTTCTATTCATCAAAGAATCCTGAAAAGTGTTTCCACAAACTATTAAGCAGAAAAAAAAAATCACATATTTAATACTGATGATAATAAGAATGAATGATTATCTGATGGATCATGTGACACTGAAGATTGGAGTAATGATGCTGAAAATTCAGCTTTGCATCACATGAATAAATTAAATTTTGAAATATATTTGAATAGAAAAGTTATTTTAAATTGTAATAATTTTTCACAATATTACAGTATCTTTTGATCAAATAAATGCAGCCTTGGTGACAATAAGAGACTTTTGACTGTTGATTATCTAGAATTCCATGTGAGTTATTTGAAGTCTACAGACACTAGATGGCAGCATTGATGAGACAAACACATAGCAGCTTTACTTAAACGTTTGGAAGTTGTATTCATAGTTTCAGAAGAATCCATCATACCATTCTGTGTCTGTCTTATTTCAGGCAAAGGAGGCCGATCTGCAGGCCATAGAGCAGGTCTTGAGCGAACCGTCTCTGAGCGCTTGTAAATACAGACAGTGGAGAGATGCTAATGTGCTCCTGCTGCAGGAGATCGGAGAGAAACACAAGAGTGCCGTGGAGCCACAAGCCCAGGAACCTCAGCCCCAGCCCCAGCCGCTCTTCAGCCCGAGCACTGTGTACACAGAGACCAGCCTGTGAAGACGAGAGGACGATTACAGAGATCAACGAGAAATAAACGAACTGAAACAGACGACCACAGGGCTTGTACGACGCCGACAGGAACGCAAACAGAGCGGGAAACATCAAGGGCTGGCTTCCTGGACTCAAATGAAGCTTCTCTGAAACACTTCAAACAGATACTTGCCTGCGAGAGAAATGGCCTCAAGTTTGACTCATTTGATATCAGTTTTCTCTGAATTTGAGCACAGAAGAGCCCAACTTGTGTGTCACAGTACAAGAAACCCAATTTCAGTCATAACTTATTTCTGAGACCTGTACAGTAGTTCCTGCATTTTGCCTTTGTTCAGAATAACTGTAACACGTGTGTAAATAGTCAGTTTTGTTTACATCATTCAGTGTTTTGATAAAGAAAAGTTCTAAACATGCTGCAAACTTGTGTTTGCAGCCGTTCTGTAGTTAAACTGCTTTTATGAATCAACATGTGTGTTGTCTAGTTTGACTTTTTAATGCAGTCTATACATGATTTCCTCCAAATTCTAACAAACACAATCCTGCATGTACATCTTGTGTTTGTTACCAAATCTCTCTATTTCACACGTACTATACACACAAATTCTGTTCTTAAACTTGCTGGTATTTGGAGACTTGTTTACCTGTTTTTTTTTAACATGACGGTCTCTTTTAGATGTACATATTTTAGTATTTTACATCTGGAAATAAATGTCTTGGGTATTGTACATTTTTATGTAAATATCTGATTTAACTGTATAAATGTTTACTTGATATTTTTGGAGTAATTCATGCTGAAGGTGTGCCAAAGGAAATAAAAATGGCTGTTTAATATTTTCTTTCAAGCTTGCGTTGCCTATTTTTATGTGTATATGAGAAATTGGAGTGCACAGCATGTTTTGACCCCAAAATGTCCATTTATCCACTTATAAACCACTTACTGGTGGTTACACCATACTGGTGGTTACTTTGCTGTGACATCTGTGTGAACTTGACTTCATTCAAAAATCACTTTGACACCAGTTGCTTGAGGTGGATGTTAGTTAGATGTTAGAAAAGTGATGTTAGTGATGTAACTATTTATTGGTTGTCAGTTTCTAAACCCAATTTAACATTTGAGAACTAACTTTTGTTTTAGAAATTTCAGCTTTCCATAAAAGACAAGAAAAAAGACAATGTAAAGTAAGTTAAAATGATAGTTGCTTTCATCATTTACTTAGCAAAATGGTAAACAGATGCTCAAACGTGCTTGATGCACAAAAACCCTCTCATTGCTATTTGTTTTCATGTTTTTTAAAGGGAACGTTCACCCAAAAATGAAAATTCTGTCATCATTTACTCACCCTCATGTCGTTCCAAACCTTTCTTATGTTGAACATAAAAGAAGATATTCTGAAGATTGCTGGTTATCAAACAGTTGGTGGTTCTCATTGACTCCCATGGTATTTCTTTTCCTAATATGGAAGTCAATGGGAACCACCAACTGTTTGATTACCAGCAATCTTCAGAATATCTTCTTTTATGTTCAACATAAGAAAGCAACTCATACAGGTTTGGAACGACATGAGGGTGAGTAAATGAGGACAGAATTTTCATTTTTGGGTGAACTACCCCTTTAATGCAGAACAGTATACAAAGTAAGGAACAGAGAAACATAGTATGCCTTAATTAATCATTTTATAGTCTATAGTCTCTATAGTATATACAGATGTAGGCTGCACTTCAAAAATCCACCAGAAAAAGTATAAGCAGCAGCTCTAGAATACTTTTTAAATTCACTATATGATTTGGGGTGCACTAATACTATTACAAGCTATTTAGAATGAACTGTGGTGCAAACAGGCCTTCAGCCAGTGTAAAGAGGCAGCCTGAAAACGTGTTATTGTATCTTGTGAGGTGAAGAAAGGGTACACTCATGTCTCCTGGGCTCAAAATAACAATGTTCCTGTCTATTTACGCGACAGACAGCAGTTTAAAACACAGCAGAGGTCAGGCAGAAGGCAAGACACTCACTATAAACAGAAGAAAGTGTCTGTGTTGGACGGAGAATGGAATACTAGCATTTTATGTGTCCTGTGAGGCTATATTTCTTCAGAGTGGTCATATGTGGTGATAGTCTGCTGTCCACAGGTTTATAATGGTGAATGTGAGTGTATTCTTCCGTAATAGCCACCGCAGAACAGGACCTTCTTCTTCTTTTTTTTTTTTTTTTTTTTTTTGAACCAAGGTATTTGGTATTACATCTCCATGTAAACATTACATTCAAAGCTTTCCACATTAGTTACCTGATATTGATATGAAAAAAGAATGAATAAAATAAAGAGAGAACAGTTCGGCAAACCTTTGTCCTATTCATCTTACCAATATCCCCCACAGAGGGAAGAGTGAGAATAATAATAACAATACACCTCTGTACCTTTATACACCAATACTTGTCGCATATACTGCCTTACAATGTCAAATCCAAGTAGTTAATCAAAGGGCTCCACCTTTTTTTGAATAGATTAGTATTTAGATTAAGCTTAAGTGTAATTTTTTCCATTGTATACACCCCTAAAATTTTCCCTTTCCATTTACTGACAGTGGGCGGCAACGGTTTATACCAGGATATACTTGTACAACTGTGACACTATTTTATCACATTTGGACTTTTTGCTTGCATTGATAAAGAAAGCTTCTAGGTCAGTAGGTTGCCTTTTAAGAAGTGACCATTCTTTCTGAGACATTAAGTAAGTTCTTAATTGTCGCTAACTTTACTTTCCCATTGTTTAAATCCTAGATCTAATTTCCCTGGTAAAAAAATCGAATATTTCTGTAATCTTCATTGCTCTGGATATAGATTGGGGGGTGTTTATTTTTTTTCTTATCCAACGCAAAACCCTCTGGGTGCACCTCATCCAGATATTAATAATTTTCAGTTTATTCCATGTTTGTTTAGAACAAAATAACAATGCCTGAAGCGACACCCCGTTGCATGAACTTTGCTCCAAAGACAACCATGTTGTTTCTTAATTATTTCTTAACCACTCAGCTGCCCTGTGTAATTGTGCTGCCCAGTAATACAGTTTCAAATTACGGAGGTTAAGACCTCCTTGTGCTTTACTGCTAGTCAGTTGTGAGAATTTTATTCTGGGCTTTTTCCATTGCCAAATAAAAACTGATATCATCTTTTGCATTTTTTTGAAGGTGGCCGCTGGAATCCAAATAGGGAGGGACAGAAATAGATATAACAGTCTGGGAAGAATATAAATTCTGACTGTTTCAATCCTTCCAAAAAAGAGAAAGTGGCAGTATTTCCTGTTTTTCAGATCCAATTAAATCTGATCAACCAATTTTCCATAATTAGCCTTGTACAATTGAGAGGTGTTGGCCAATCAAATTTAACCATCTCATTTAGTTCAGCTGGCCAGTTTCCCTTCATCATCATGGCTTCAGACTGTCACTTGTTAACTTTATACCCAGAGACTTCACTGAAAAATTGTAAACATTTTAAGAGCTCGGGTATAGAGGATTTGGGGTCCCTGATATATAATATAACATCATCCACATAAAGTGATAACTTGTGTGTCCTCACTTTATCTGAGATACCCAAAATCAGCGGATTACTCCAAATTATCTCAGCTAACGATTCAATACGAATAAAAAAAGTGACCAAGGACATCCCTGGCGGGTTCCTCTTTTCAGCTGAAATCTGTCCGAGATATGACCATTAACACGTACATGTTTATCAAAACCCATCTCATTAAGGACGTGCTGCAAGAACACCCAGTCCACACAATCACATGCTTTCTCAGCATCAAGGCTGAGGACCAACAGGACCTTCTTAATATGAAATAAAACATAGACATTGAATATTTATATGAAATGAAGTATTAAATTAATTGGTGAGTTCCATTTTTTTGTCCCTCATAAAACCATTCTGGATACCAATTTCAATAGAAAAGATCAATATAAAAAAAAAAGCTACTGAACATTTTTTTTTCTTCAGCTATTGAACTTCTGATTAAGTGTTTAACTATATTAATAATATTTACAAATATTATGCAATTATTAATTTTATTATTTAATTGAAAGAACTTTTAGTAATTAACAGTTCTATTGTTTCTCAGGCAAATTACAGAATATAATACAGTAACTCTGCACAGAATCAATATTTTACCCCGTTAACAAACCGTTCAAAATGCTTCTGTAATATATGATATAAAGGAAAGAATGGGATTGGAAAAAGATTCAAACTCATGTCAGTCGCAATCAAAACTATATCTGCTTTCCTTACCCCACTGCTCCTGTTACCAGATGGGTCTCTTTTGTAAATATGTCTGACTCAGCCAGACAAAAGCAGAGTTAGTGTAAACAGCCTAAGCTAACAAGGCAGGCTATTTGCACTTAATGTAAATAGACACTCAGTTAAAATGACTTATGCCATCCATACAGCATACGACTTTCAAAGTTATTGGATAGCTGTTCTTTTCACACTACATGTCTTCTCTGACATGTTCCAGTACATGCCCAGTTCAAACCGAGCTCCACAAACTAAACCAGAGCTTCATGAATGTACTACTGCATATGTTCTTCCTCCTTCATTCTGTGGATGTGACACTGGCTGCTGCACTGGACTGCTGAAGGTAGAACACTTGGTTTTGGAGAGTGGCTGAGGTTCCTGTGCATTCCTCAGAGGGAATATGGTTCTGAGCTGTGACTCGCTGTAACCCACAGCGCAGCAAACTCACCACTCATTCTTCTGGTTTGACTCATAATAACATATAAGAGAATCCGTTGCACATTCGAACTAAAATATAAAAGCTTGTGACGGGTTTGTTCGTTTTCCAGGGAATTGTTGTTGGAGCTCTGTAATTATATGGGAAGAGTAACATGGTTAAGGGTGAGACTCATATAGCATACTTCCTATAATATTCCCTCTTCCCGTGAACATTTGTCTCTAGCTGTGTGTGTTCCATAATACACTTTCCAGTTGTTCCCAATGTAAAATTCACTCTGACTACACACAGAATTTAACAATTCTAGATTAATTTACCATTAATGAGACCATACTCTGTTCCGAATGTGTAACATTAACTAGATCATATGAACAACCCGTGAGTTATGAGTCGGTGGTTGTGTTCTACTCACTGTGCACCTCTACTATACACTATAACTCTAAATCTACTATAGCTACACTATACTATACACTATGGACCTAATCTAGTGTATAGAAGGTAGTGTCATCTCAAATGGAACACAACATTTTTTACAACATGGAAGCAGTCAAACAGTTTTCCAGTTGAAGGAAATTATTTCAAACACACGTGATGTCTTGCCACTAGCTTTAGCACACTTAGCCCCTCCTCTTCCTCTACATAGGGAATACTAAAAACACATGTTATTAAACTGGTTTTATTCAAGTCACAAATATCATTTAACATCACTGAATCAACTGACATCATTAATATGTAACAACAAAACTACTTTTATGGGTTAAATCAGGTACAAATAGCTGCTTAAGGCTACTTTTCCTTTTCACCTTTTTTATTTTTCAGTTTTACTCCAACCTATTCTTATGTGTAAATTTGAGACAAATTTGAGTCTTTTTGACCAATTCATTAAAAAGAACCAATTCCGAAGAGTCATTAATTTGGGAACCTGATTGTTTTTTTTTTTGGTTGTTTTTTTACTCAATGCAGACAGTGAGGACAACACAATATGAAGATTTGATATCAATTTATTCCCTTTGTTTTATTTTGTCTTTCTTATCACAATCAATAGTTCAAGGCCCAGATTTACTAAGGGAAAATGTGCTTGAGACCGCAATCTCATAAAAGTGCCATTGGGAGTGGAAAGTGACAAATGTGCAAATTAAACACAGACACTACCAGATCATTTCCATAATGACCAAAACAGTCTACCAAAAGCAGCACAAATTAGCAACTAGCCGTGTCAAGCGCAAAATGGGTTAAGACATGCTTATTATATTTATGTCTGCACTATGTTTGTACTTTCTGTACTGGAAGCTCCTGACACCAAAATGAATTCCTTGTGTGTGTAAACACACTTGGCAATAAAGCTCTTTCTGATTCTGATTCTTTTTGGGGGCCATAAATAATGCCGCAAATACCAGTAAACTGACTACCACAAATCTTTATTTACTGTAAATATTCTCCTCCCATAAATTTTGCATCTGTAAGGGAAAATCTTACAAATGCTTATGCAATAAAGACAGCTGAAAAAAATTTCACTGCATGTCTTTAGTCAATTCTGACAGTTGTTTTGTAACGCCAAAAGAGGGTTTGCATTGGCACTGGTAGTAAATCTGGCCCTAAGCCTTTTTTTTCACTTTTTTTTCTTTCTTTTTTAATAAACAAGGAATTTCTGCTGCTGCTGAAAAAAAAAAAAATCTTGTGTGCATGTGAAAGGTTTTTGATGCAGATGTCATTTAAGGTGATGTGCACAATACAAACCATCAGCTCACTAAAATTCAGTTGACCATAGCGTAAATTTAGTAGCAGTTGTGGAAACAAGCATACACTGAAGAAGAACTGTTAATGGAACCAAACATCATGTTTAGAATAAAAAAACCCACAGAACTAGCTCTGAATAAGGAACTGGCTCTTGATTCCCACCCTTCTGGGGCCTTTATTAAACTTTTCCTTTAATCTGTCTTCAAATCCCACTGTGCAAACTTCAATCTTCCTTTATCCTCCGTGTCAATAAGACTCATGATGAGTTTCTATCTGCCTCGGTGGAGTGAAATGAATAGTAAGGCTGATTGGTTCGAATCCCATTGGGTCTCTGATATTGTTTACATTGCATGATATGATTATATGTCTCTCTGCTCTTGAGATCTCTAACTCTCTGGCCCCTCGGCTATGACTGTGGTGAGAGCGATCACTGTTGTCATTAACAAGGAGCCTTGAGATGTGAAATGTTGCACTCAGACTGCAATGTGGGCAAACCAGAGGGGAAGCCGGGGTAATAATGGTGTGTGTAATGATGTTTGTGTGATCAGCGCTCACCGCTACAGCTGCAGGCTACGATCAACCCACGCGTGTCTGTGTGAACGAGGACGACCTTCTAAACAGATGTGACCTCAATGGAAAAAGAAATGCAGAGGCGGTAGTAACAATGAACTATTTCAGGCAAAAGGCTTACCCAGTCAAGCATAGACAACATGCATCCTAATAGTCTGGCTGGCTGACTAGATTTGAGACGAGAGGTCAAAGGGTTGGTAGAGAATTAAACTGTCTGTGGAAAATAAATGAGGAGGGGAAATTTTTTAAGATATGAAGTGTTGGCAAATACTTCACAACCCTGCATGCATGTGTTTCAAAGACTGGTTGAAAGAATAAAAATGGAATTTGAAAGTGACTGATTAAATTATGTATATTTTTTTTTTTTTACAAATGCCATTTATCTGACTCCATTTTTACTGAAACTGAAAAAAGTTTTTTTTTGCTTGGCTGTGTTTAAAACTCACTTGACTTTGTCATTGACCATTAAACCTGACAGCAATTCAGTTTCATTAACATCCTTAAAGTGCTCCTGTTATGCCATTTTGAATATTGCCTTTCATGCAGTGTGTAATGTAGCTGTCTCTGAATGTAAAACTATTTGCAATGTTGTGAAGCCGACAATGCACGGTGAAAAAAAAGTTGTTTTTGTTGACAAAACAGTCTGGAATTTGTTTGAGAGAGTTCAAAGTGTAGAAATTGAAACCAGGCCTTTCTTGTTAACACATTAGATATCTTAATATGTGTTTACGAAGATGTGCAGAATGTCCCGTCTCCAGAGTCTAGACAGACCACCTTTAGGAACACAAGACAGTGAAGTAATAGATCACAAAATTCCATTGAACACAACTGCTTCCACTGAATACAAAGGGAGAACTTTTAAAGAATACTGATGCTGCTTTTTATTATAAAATAAGAGTGAATTGGTTTAGATGCTTTTAAGCTACAATAAATAAATAAATAAAACACTATTAGAAAGTTTTACTTTAGGCCTTTATAAGCCATACAATGGCTTTCTGTAAATGATCAGAGGAATTTCATTTTTGTATGCAATGCTGCTTTTATGTTAAAAATGCTCTTGGTTTGGTCAAGCTCATGTTGGTTATATTGGCTTTGTGACAGAAGTCATGGGAAGTCAGACTGATTTCCATGAATAGTTCATTTTAAAAAAAAGTTACAAAAAACAGACTTTTTTTTTTTTAATAAGTAATCACTTTGTGTAATTATGGCATAATTATCAACATTTCTGATGAAGGCTGATGTAGGTATATCTTTTTTTTAAATTTATTTATTTATTTATTTGTCAAAATGGCGCTACGCTGATTTGGAGACACAGAGGAGAGGAATTGTTGAATAAAGTTGTTATTTTTGTTTTCTTCGTGTACAAAAAGTATTCTCGTCGCTTCATAACGTTCCGGTTGAATCACTGATGGCAGATGGAGTATTCTGACGATGCTTTTCATACTTTCCTGGACCTTTACACTGTTATTTATTTGGCAGTCTATGGGACAGTCACAAGCCTCCCGGTTTTCATCCAAAATATCTTAAATTGTGTTCCGAACGACATGGGGGTAAGTGATTAAAGAAAAAAATGCATTTTGGGATGGAGTATCCCTTTAAGTGAATAACTTCATCAGGAATGTGAATAACAACTCAATAGTCTGTTTTAGAGAGAGTTTGGAGAGGGTGGAGGTGTGGTTTCAGGGCAGGCGCTCCTGATATTCATTTGGCGTTCTGCGCGCGAGGAGAGAACGACATGTACTTGTCCTGGAAGATTATGTCACATTGAAGGATTTTGTTGTCTAAAGATAATAATGTCTAATGACAATAATTAATTGCCCAATAGTTGTCTTCATTTCAGCCGCGGTGAGTGGATAACTTTTCTTAATATTTCCGCGATGCGTTTGATATCTAGTTCAGTGTAAAGACTGTGAAATTTGAGGTTGAATCTGTCAAAGTTGAGCGTAACAGACGTTTGTATTACTTACATTTATTTTCGTCGAATATAGATTATACTTTAGTTTGTATATGTTGTCCAAAAACCATCAGCATCTGTAAGGAGACATGTATAACTAACTGATAGATGCATGTCACAATATTATGAACAGCGCGCGTCAGGCTCGAGGATAGTGTAGTAGCATCATTCTTCCAACATGAATATGCTTAATCATTTTGCAACGAATCTTTCTTTCTCTGTCATTGTATTTACTATAGATATAAAACAATACTGAGCTCTTATTTTTCTTATGTGTCTCTTCTTTTTCTGTTACTGTAAGAATATGGCATTGACACAGTGGCCAAAAATATTTGGACACTTAAGCAACAGTTAAAAATGTATGATTTTTATTTCTTTGGATATACCAAGTGGTAATTATTTTAAAGAAAGATTGCACAAAAACACCTACAGCCTACTATTTCCAAAAGGATGCTTGTTTTGGAAGATATACTTTTGAAAATAAACACAAAAGTATAGAGCAGTATAATCTCAACCCACATGTTCTTTAATAGCAGGGGCCTTAAGTTAATAGGACAAATCTATTAATGATTTACACTGTGCAAAATCCACCGCATATTGCTCACGAAGAGTCTTGATGCTTCTTTGTTGTGTCTTCAAGAGTCTTAACCACCCCCCATCTCCAGGCTGTGTGTGTGCGTGTGTGTGTGTGTGCGCACACTTCTTTGTTGTCGCTGCTTCATAGTGTTTGTTCTCAAGATCTCAAAGAGCATCCAAAAACCAGCTGGATTCCCAGAGTGTGCTGAGATGAATTGGGCTCAAAACATCAGCTGCAGACTCTTTTATTATGAATAAAGCCGTGGATTTGGTAGAGGAAGGTCATCTCAGAACAGTATACATGTGTCTTCAGCAGCAGCAGAAGGTTTATACCAAAGTGGCTCTGTCATGGAAACACTACCCCATAATCACCAGCACACACTCCTCCGGCATCAAACCAAGCCGGCTTTTTGATCAGAGCAGCCACATCATAATGGAATTTGCACTCTGATATATTTTAAGCCGTAATTGGAGTTTTGCCTATGACAGTATGCATCAGAAATACTATATTTGACATAATCTTCTAAAAATCTTTGGTTAAAGGGACAGCTCAGCCAAAAATTAAAATTCTGTCATCATTTACTCTCCCTCAAGTTGTTCCAAACCTGTGTGAGTTTCTTTCTTTTCTGTTTTTCTGATATCATTATGAAGTTCAGCTTGTGAAATGTCATATTATGCTGAGTTCCATTTACCTCGGAAGTTGGATGTCGGAGTTGTGAATGACATCGCATCCGACTGTCGATAAAAACAGATAAAAAAGCGGTATCACATCCACATGTCAGAGTACTGTGGAATGACATTAGCATCAAACGAAGTCGACTAACAATGTATTACTAGTGCTTACACAGGTCAGTTTCTAAATCGGAACTTCTGACTTCAAATCGCATTCCCACAGTCACTCATAAACACTAAACACAAATCCAATCACAACAGATGTGATCGAGATACAAATTACATCATTGGTTCTCGTAACTGATCGAGATGCATTCTCATTTCCCTTTTGGCACAGAAGCCTCATGCCTACTGCAGTCACTACACACTACATTTACTGCTGACTAGCAGTTAAATTCCATCTCTTGATTGTGACAAATTAGCTATGTTGTTTGATTTCAATTGAGTGTAAGAGCCAGGTAACTGCGCCTGAACATCTGGCAGTGTGGCAACTGCGTGCCAAGTTTATTCAGTGACGCTAATGCACCTGATAATTGTTGGTAAATTGTAAGCACATGGAGCTGCAGTGTAGAATTTTAATGTTGAGTTTGGTCTAACGTTTCTGAGGTTGAATTCTGTCCAGGCGTCATTTGAGCTTGTAATGTCTTTGTGCATCTGATCTCCATCCAAAGTTTCTGTCAACGAGACAGTGTCTTCCACTGAGTGAGTGACAACCAAGCAAGTGGCATGCATGGAAATGATTATAACTGTTTATAAAAATTATATTGCTTTTTATGCTCTGCCTACTAATTCATTAGTTATGGTTTTTGCTTTTGGACCTAGATTGTACATTGGACATCAGGTAGCAACCCAACACTACCAAAAGTATTAGTACAAAATCATCAAAAGTTTTCCAAAAACTTTTCTAAAAACTCTTCTAAGGCAAGGTAAAGTTAGATAGCTCTTGTTTGTTTGTAATAATGTAGCATTCTCTGGTGACCTTTTGAGCTGCAGAGTTCACACCGCCTTTCCGGCTAGAATACTGATGAAGCATTGTGAACTCTCAGCTGCAAAGGTCATATTACAATGATCCCAAGGATGCTTGGTTTGTCATTTAATTTTTAACAGCACACACCTTATTAGTTTGCATTTTAAGTACTTTTTAGCATACTTTTAAAAAGAGTACTTTACATGAATATACTAAAACTAAAGGTTTAGGATAATGAATTGTATATTAAATAAAAATTAAATCAATATGTATTGTAGTATCGATTTAAATGCAATAAGCTGAATTTTTGTTGCAGTTTAATACATTTAAATATATTACCTTTAAATTAAATATAGAATAACACACTACAATTTATAATGAAAAGTACTTAACATGTGGTTTTGTATGTTAGTAAATACATCAAAATATGTGCACTTCTTTAAAGCATGAAAAAAGTTTATTAAAATATAATTATTTAAACTGTACTATGTAGTATTTTATTAAATGTTAAAGCTCAAGTGGTAGAGCATTGCGTTAACAAGCGCAAGGTTGTGAGTTCGATTCCCTGGGAACACATGATAGGTAAAAATTGATAGCCTGAATGCACTGTAAGTCGCTTTGGATGAAAGCGTCTGCTAAATGCATAAATTTAATTTAATTTAAATTTAAATTTAAATATGGTATTACTACAAAGTGCTCTTATTAAAAATGTACACAAGTGTGTTAAAAAACAACAACTATGAAAGTGTAACCTATTTAAGTACACTTAAGTCACCTTTTATTTTATTAATATTATATTACGCCCAACAACAACTACTTTACGAATATTTTAGTAAGTACCCGTTTCGTTTAATTGCACACATGCACACTTGCTCTATGAAGTACATGAAGTTTAACAGCTGTAAGGATGAGTTATTTTGAGAAATGTAAATACTAGACTTTGAATTTATAACATTTATATGTAAGAAAATATGTAAGTAAAATGTGCCATGCACTTTTTTCCACCGCAGCTCACTTCGTGTCCCTTTTTTGAAGATACTGAAGGTATAATTTATAGAGTTTTCTTGTCAGGCAACATTTATTTTGTTGATGTGAAGGATAATTAACTTACTGGTCAGACTGAATTGCCAAATGTCCATCAAACAATTTGGCTGTAAAATGTTTGCTGACTAGGTTAGCCAGCTGTTTGGAAAAGGTAATTATTGCCATGCTGTTTAGCTTTTATCAGAGAAAAGGAAAGAGGAGAGTAACAGAGAGAGAATAGAGACTGGACCTGGCATGCGTCACGTGTCTCTCCTGTTTTCATTTTTCCACTGCTAGTCATTGTGGGCTCTCAGCCCTAATCCACCCTCTAAAGTGCCTTGATGCCTTTGTGCTGTGGGCTGGAAGAAGCACCCTTGTTCCCAGATGTCTGAACTGCTGCCGTACAGAATTTTTGCTGGATTTTCTCCCTAATTAACCCCCATTTTCATGCAGAGACCCAATTTCTTTGTGATGGAGGAATGCGATAGGTATTGGTGCTCCTTGAGTTCTGTTGTTTTTCACTAAACCTGGCTCAAACTCAACACTGGGCCGCTTGTTGGGGCCCAGCAGAAGCATGTAATTGCACAAAGGCCATGGAGACGGTACAACACTGGAGAAGGCGTGATAACATCTTCACAGCTTATTTTAGCCCAGCTCAACTCAATTAGTGTCACCACATGCCCTCAGACCAGCACTGCCAACATTTACAGAGGCCAGTTACTCGAACAGACTGGCTGTTTAAACTTGTGACTGAAAATTTGTGTAATTGAGTTGAGTGCATTATGATCTTTGAAAACTGATTTGATGTTTGCACATTACATGTAATACATAGTAAACTAGATTTGCATTTCTTGAACGGATATGTTTCCTGCAGGTCCTTTGAATGTATTAAAAATGTACTTTTTTAAGGCAGAAAAGAATCTGAAATGTTGTAAATAGTATGAAAATTGTTAATTGCCAGTTGGAGAGGTCTTACATTTGGAGAAGGAAAGTATGCTGAATTAAAGTCAAGTCACTTTTATTTATGTAGTGCTTTTCAAAGCAGATTAAATAGAAAAGTAACAGAATCAATGATGCAAACTTCATCAATACGAGACAAATCCAAAATGAAGCCAAAGCAAATCTGGATTTAGTAGAAGGTCTGTCATCTTATCCGTTCTTCACGTTCAACACCAGTATGAAACCGAATCCAGCTCAAGCACGTGCCCGACCGCTCATCTGAACACCCACAGCTCTGGAAGCCAAAGAACCATTGAACATCCAGCAGGGATGTTGGAAAGTCAACACATGGTGAAAGGGAATTCACATTAGTCCAAATCAAACAGGGCCGACATTGTCCTTGGCAAACCCAAACCCTCTTTTTAATTTTTTGGCATGTGCGGATTAAGGTGAATTTGCTGATTCTGGAGTCTGGACCTAACCCAGTCTAACCACTTAAGTCAAAAGGTGCAAATGTGACAGAATGCAAGAATAGTTTGCGTTTAAGTAGTCGATACCTTTGCTTCTGTTTAACCTCCTAGTTGGCAAGTTCACGTGTTCTTCCTTTTGAAGGAGGGTTAAAAGCATGGATTATTGTGGCTGATTTATATGTATTAGTTGCAAAATTAGATTTATTGTGAGGAGAGTATTTAAATGAATCTTGCAACATGATTCACTAAGGTTTGCGCTACTCAATTTACTGGTATTTGCACCATTATTTAATGCTCCCATTTCATATTACATGCACCCAATTATCATTTCTCATTAGTAGATTATCTGCATCTGATCATCATCAGATCTTCTTGTTTGCAACCCTTTGCTAATTTGCATTGCTCTTAGTAAATTCTGCTGGTTATTCTTGTCTCACGCGGACACACAAGCTTCCAAGAAATAGGGAGTTTTAGTCATGTAGCACATAATAATGAGGAGTGCTGTGTGCCCATGGCTGTAATTTTGGGAGCCATAGGTCGGTTAGTCTAGGCGTCCGTTTGGGTGAGGGGGGCACTGAGCGGTTCGGGGGCTTATTGTGGTCACACCACACTGGAAACTCAAGGACCTCGAATCAGCCTCTCTACTATTTAACTGTAAAATATGATCTTATCAGCATCCCGCTTGTGTTTTAATAATGGACCTTGGGAAAGCTGTGCGCCATTGTGTCGTCTTTATGCCGCACATTATCAAATGAGCTCAGAATTACTGTAAAATCAGAGATGACCACAACTTCTCAGAGAAACGGCACTGTTTCCAGTTAGAGAAAAGGATCAGGCTGTCACTATTTTAACAGTTTGTTTTCTCTGGTTTCTCTAACGAGATTTACCACAAACTGAGAAATGGTTTTATTCCCAGTGTGCTCCAACCCTCTGGTGATAAACAGAAACGCTACATATAACCATTTTAAGATGGGCTCCTCATGACATCATCCACTTTTCCCAGGCCTTCCCTCCAGAATAATGATCAGCCTTCAGCCACAGCTGCTTTTAATTATACATGCAGTGTTTCTCTTTAGTTTCCAGGACAGACGACTCTTACTCTCTTCCTCATCCAGACAACTGTTTATCAGGGCTTTGGCCGGCCTGCGGAAATATGATGTTTGCTGGAAGTGTAGGGTGTGAATAAGGGGGTTTGCAACAGCATTTTCAAACAAACTACAAACTTTTGGTTACAAGTTAGTCAGACTGCATATTTTTACTCGGTGCTAAAAAAGAGTCTTGTTTGCCTACCATGGTAATCACAGAAATAGTTGCATTGACAAAACATTAGTGCTGTTTTTATTAATCACTTTATTATAGTTTGTCATATCACAAATATATCATTAGAATATTATTTGAAATCTATAAGAAATGCAGTTTTAAGCCATATAGTCTTGAGTAGTGGAATGATAAACTGGGAGCTCTGAAATCCTAAACGATTAAGGATTTAATGTGCATTAAGCAGAGCCCATTTTCCCATAAAGACTCTGTGAACCTCTATGACCTATAATTCACAGCAAAACTAGAAATATGAGTGCTGTTCACTCATACAGAAGTTGCTAGGGTGTTGTGGGTGGTTGCCAGGGTGTTACTAATTATTATAATGGCCCAAGTCAAAAGAACCCAGCCCCTCTCATAGTGTCTGGTCCATAGACATGGCTTACATTTCTCATTGAGTGTAAGCTCATGGATTTTTTTTTGCTCATTTTATTGCCTTCCATGTTTTTTGTTTTTGTTTTTTTTTTACCATTTAAAACAACTTTGCCTACGAATGATTTCATAACAAATGGTTAGTTAAGAGTACAAATATTACATGTAGACTCTCAATCAATATGAGCTCATAAAAGCTGTATTTATAGTAATTTGCAAAATTAGAATTAAAGTAGTTTTAAATGGTGTATAGTGCATCACATTGGAATGGAAGTCAAAGTATGTGACTATCTTCGAATTGCATCTTTATTTCTTGTAATCATTTTATTTCTTCTCACATTGACTGTATCTCACAACATTCACTTTATTTCATATAATTGCAACTTTTATTTCTTGTCATTATGACTTGTCAAGTGACTCAATTATAACTTTATTTCTTGTAATTATGATTTGTCAAGTGACTCAATTACAACTTTATTTCTTGTCATTATGACTTGTCAAGTGACTCAATTATAACTTTATTTCTTGTAATTGCCATTTTTCTCATCATTGTGACTATATCTGACAACATTGCTATGGAAGTCATCATATCTCACAGTTGTGACTTTATTTTGTGTAGTTGCAACTTTATTTCTCGTCATTATGAATTTATTTCACAAGGAGGCTGCCACTTTCCCTTATCATTGCAAATATATCTTACAATAAGACTTTATATTGGGCTTCCATGTATTGCAAGATATGTCAGCTTCTCAAAAGTATGTCATGCGAACACCCATGTGCGGTTGTGATGCTTGCTTTAGCAAACACAACTAACTAGTAATGCATTCAGATGTGTAAAGGGTAGTTGAAGTCTGCAAAAGAACATGTTCTGATTCAACGTGTTCTCCTCTATGTTTATGAGTCTTTCTCTGACAATATTTTCCATTCTGTCCTGCGCTCGTGCTGTGTTGTGTAAGAGGCACGCCTCTTAAATTCCCGGTGGTGAGATCAGATTTTTGGTGTAGACAGGAACCACAATCTGCAGCACTGTTATGTAAGAGCGAAGGGTCCTTTGGGGTGTTTACATGTTCCTTTCAGTCCAGAGGAGGTTCTTTTGCAGAAGAGGATGACTGAATGTGAAAACAACTCTAGCAAACGTTAGAAACGAAGCATTAAATGAGCACCAGCTGACAAGGGTGCGGCTGACTCTACAAACTTCCATGTGACCAACAGAGGTGACTTCTGGATCAGAAGATGGGTTTTCTTTAGCCCAAAGTGTACTTTTCTTCGTCTGTATTTTACTTCGGTTCACTGACAGTCTGTGTGATGCAGTTTTCACCATTAGATCGATTTCTGTGTCTGCAGAAACTTGCACGGAGAACAGCGCATATGCGAGTGTTCAAAAACAAAGGTCCACTAGGTAGTGCACACACGCCAAACACATTCATCCACACTCATGATCAATGGAGGATATTTTGAAAGACTTGCATGCTAAACTGTGTTCTAGATGGAGCAGGACATGGTTAATGAAGTATACTAAAACCCTAACTATGGATGTTCTTTGTTGGAAAGTTTTCTTATGCTAATTCTTGAGATGAAGAACTGTCAGTTTTGTAAGGAATAGTACACCAACCTTGTTCCCATGCATGTTTGACCAAAACTACCTAACCGGAACTGACATGGAAGGGTGGGCTGATTTCTCTATGTCATTTAAGAAGAAAAGGCCCTTTCTGATTGGTCAGTGGCCCACTGACAGGAAAAGGCTCTAGAACAGTGTATGCCCAAAGGAAATGACTCTTTTCCTTGTCAACATGAGAGAGAAATACCTGGAAGGCGTTTGGCCTAAATGTGCATCAATAACCTGGCGTAAATTATGATGTATGTACAGTACTCATGAAATCAGAGATCTCTTTGAAATTTTATCACAAGGACGCACATTGAGATGCATGTCACTACAAAGTGTAAACAGCAAAATGTTTAGGCTTATATACTGCAACCAATGAAAACAAATTGTTGTTATTTTTAATTAATTGTTAATTGTTATTATGAGACAATAAAACCATGTTAAGTGTTTTCTTTATGGGAAACGTTTAATGTGCAGTATTCTGGTTTCATTTGCTTGCCTGTATATAGTTTGCATCATCAGTAAGGTGTATTCTTTGTTTTATTTTTTTAATAGATAATAGATTCAATAGATTAAAATGCGAGCACTGTTAATGCAATGCATTTTTTTTTCAGTTAGTGCAATTCAACATGCTTTTTTTGTTTCAAAGACATTTGTCATTATTTTTCTTCCATAGCTAATTGTCATTGTTAATACTAGCAATGAAGTCTAAGCCAATAATAAATGCATTTGGAGCTTGTTGGTTTTGTGTGTTTTGATGTGTTTAAGGTGTAGAATAGATGTGTGTAACCGCAGCATCCTGCCCATTAGTGGGCAGCAACTGTGTGTTTGTGTGGTTAGCTGGTGTGAGTCAGGTGCTAAAACATAGCAGTGGAAAAATGCTAGTCCTACAGAGTAAAGCATACTGTCCCAATTAATACAGCCTTACAGTGTAAAACTGCAAAATATTAGAATACTCCAAAAACTGCAGAACGAACCAGTCATCTTATTGGATCTACTTACATCGCCATTTATTATATATACATCATCTGAGCCTAGAAAAACAATGATATATGGTCACGAGTCAGAGATCCCTTCTGAATAAGAAGTGCACTTAAGTAAAATAAATGTGCACTTATAGTGTAATTTAAAGTACATTTTAAATCATTACATTTTAATAATTTTTGTCATGCTTTAAAGAAGCACACTTGATATGTTAACTAAAATACTAAAGCATAGCTAAAGAAGCCAAATTTATGATGCTGATCTAAAATGTATTATTGAAATATAAATTTTGACTAACATATGGAGATTTCGGTCTTTCTGAATGCAAGTAAGTAGGAGAAAACAATATAGTGGCGTCTGGACTGACAGGGAATCTGAAGATACCCACAGAATTCAAGCAAGAATTCAAGAATTCAAAACCAAGACAAACTCCTCATAGACATTTCGTTTGGTCAGTCCCGAGTGATGAATGTTCATTACAAAGCAAAAGAACAGCGGAAGCAGCTGGAAGAACACACCCATTCCAGTGCTGATCCAATGCAGCCCTCTGCCTTACTGCCCACTGGCAGGCTATGAGAGTGTCTGTCTCAGGAAGTGGGAGGAAACAGGTCAAGCCTGGCTTCCTGTGTCTTAATGCCGTTCCCTCCAGACCTGTCATATCCAAGCATCCTTGCATTTTCCCATGAGAAATGGCCCAGTGCAGAGTTGTCCCCTACCCATATCTTCCTCCTTTCAGCATGGTTTTCCTGTGAGCTCGCTCACGGTGGCCCGCAGTGCTTTCCTTCCGCTATGGATTGTTCTGTGACGCACACAACTCCTTTCCTGTCTGGAAAAGGCATGCAACACACCTTCTACTATATATTTATTTTTTCCTTTAATTTCCATTATATGCATTATTCAAAATAATGAATCTTTTAATGAAATTGTGTGCCTTTTAGTCCTTGTTAGCTCTGAGACCATCATACACTTAAAAGTAGACAGCGCTAACTTTTTTATACTTTCACACAGACTCTTCCTTTCTCTTTCAGGAAATCAGAACAAAAATAGCGATGACACAGAATTTCCCTCTTAATTATACTACCTGCTGTGACTAGCAATAGAAAGTAGCAAATGGTTCACGGCTGTGGTGTGAACTAAAGGATTTTGGTACATTTAAAAAAAAAAGCAATGTGTCCTTTAATATGTCCACTTAAACATTTAGGTAGAAGTAATTAGTTATGTTTGCTATGCAGTAGTTTTCAACTACAGACATGACAGATAACTCAAATTGTGTGGCTTGTTGACATTAGTAAACACCTATTACCTAGTATCAAGGTGCTGAGTTTTGTATGGGCAAGCACCATTTACATTGTCTCCTTAAAATGTAAGTTACAGTACTTAGTGAACCTTTAACTTCAAAGCTAAATAAATTCTTTACTAGTCTGACATCAACAAAATCTCTCACGGAAACTGACATGCTCACTTTTGCGCCATATTCTCACAAATTGCTTTTGACTAGACGGCTGTCTAGCGCCAACAGAAACAGTTTGCTGGAAACTGGCAGCAGACTGAATCACTGTTACAGTATATTCAGTTAGTATTGATGGTGGTGCTGTATTAGGTAAACACTATGTCTGATAGCACACAGACCTTGGCCCATCATATCTCTTCGTCAATTATTGTTGACATTATTGATGTAACAGCAGCCAAAGTAAATGGAAAAGCTATTTCCTGTATTGCCAAGTGTTGCATTATGCTATCATTTCCCCTGTAAAAAAATAAGTACACTTTTGCATACTTATTACAGAAATAATATCATCTAAAAGAACTGCATGTAATGTTTTTGGACACTTAATTGAATTTCAGTTAAAATGTATTATGGTTTACATTTATATTACTGTAAATTAAATTAGTTGAACTTAAAGGGATACTCCACTCCAAAATGAAAATTTTGTCATTAATCACTTACCCCGTGTCATTCCAAACCCGTAAAAGCTTTGTTTGTCTTCAGAACACAATTTAAGATATTTTGGATTAAAACCGGGTGGCTTGTGACTGTCCCATAGACTGCCAAGTAAAATACACTGTCAAGGTCTAGAAAAGTATGAAAAGCATTGTTAGAATAGTCCATCTGCCATCAGTGATTCAACCGTAACGTTATGAAGCAACGACAATACTTTTTGCACACGAAGAAAACAAAAATAATGACTTTATTCAACAATTTGTCTCCTCTGTGTCTCTCCACATCACCATATCGGCATTTCGGAGAATATCCGCTGAATGCAGGCGGTGTATGCTCTTCTGTGTCTGCCACGACTTAAGTATATGTTTTCTACGTGTATTTACGCTTTGATTTGAATGAAAACAGCGCATCCTTGGAGTATCCCTTTAAGGGCGCTTTTTTACCCTTTAAAGCACATCTACAGGTAAATGCATAATTACTTTTATGGTTAAAATGTCCTGCTGAATGTACTGACAAAAATTGGTATGGTAAACTAAAATATACTTTGTGTGTGTTCTATGTGTGCAGGGGCAACTCCACACGTCCTGTCTGCCACTTTGATCCAACCCATTACTTTTATCAAGTGATCGCACCCTAACACCTGGAATCAACAATGGTTTCTCTCTCTCTTCCTTCTCCTTGGCGCTGTGTGTTGTCTTTGGTGTGGTAGTTTGTCTTAAACATGGTGTGCTGGCAATTATGGCATGCTGGGTCAAACAAGAAGCCCAGTCATGTCTTCCAGGCGGCCAGCTGCCTCCACCACCCAAAACCACCCCTCCCAAAACCGCTTAGAGTTGTTCTTTATAAAAATACATACTTTTATAATGACCTCATTCTTCGAGCCAGGAAGACATAATCACTGTTTGCTGGGTGTAATGTTTGTAGATGTGTACATGTTTTATATCAGGTTGCAGAATTGTGATCGCTCATTGGTTTGGAGCAGCAAGACTGCATTCACTGTGTGTTAATTAAAGTACGCTTATGTGAATGTGCACCTGGTAGCCTTTAAACTGAAAACAATAAATCAATAAAACTGTCCTGTTTAACTTGTAACTATACTTTTATATTTTCTGAATTAAATGTGAATGGAACTTGCCTGTGTAGAACTCACCGCCACAATTCTAGGGGGTTCTCGGTGTTTGCATGCTGGCAAAGTCAAAGAGCCCACCCGTTGAAATTCTAGATATGGCTGGGGTCCCTCTTGCAGCATAGGTCTAGGAGATTTTTTTCAGCTGTTTTATTGTACACCAGGTGAAAATTGTAAGTTGGATCACTTTAAAAATGAATACCAAAAAGAATTGTGATAAAAAAGCGGTCCATATGACTGGTGTGAAACAATCTTCTAAAGTCAAATGACAGTAAAACTAAGAATGAGAAGTGACAGACATTAGTCACAATTTCAATTCCTGAAAGGTCTGTGATGCTTGATGTCAAGAGCAGATGGAAAACACCTATACAAAACACACACAAACTTATCACATAGCAGCTCTTGGCTTAGTCTGTTGAATTCTAGTAAAGTTTGGCACTGCAGTCTTGCACTTCTTTTGGGATGAGTGAATTGCATGGGTCGAGGGTGACTGATCTCACTCCTTGGGGCAGCAGATGGCCAGTGAGACACACAAAGAAGCTCACAATGTGAGCGACTGCCATTCAGATAATCTCTTCTGAATGGGACGGGACACACATCCCACAATGCCCTGGTTCAGCCCTCTGCAGATCGGTGTCTGGAACTGACAAAACTCATTGGCTGCTTCTGTGTTCAGTCTCTTACAAAGCCACAGTGCTGGAAGCATAACATCATACCGCCTGCTGGTACTTTTCATAATGAAGCAGCCATCCGCCTCCCTGCTGATTCTCAAGAGCACTGTTCTTGCTTCATTGAATCTGAGTCCTGTGAAAGAAGATGGTGTTGGCGGCATTCAGTGCTCACTTCTGGGTTAGAGGTCATGGTTAGGGTGGTGTTTTTTTTCCATATCCTCTTGAGCTGTTAGGGCATGATGGTTTTGCTACCTCTGAACCCCAAAGTCCCTTATCACACCTAAATCTCAGTAAAGTACACAGGATATGAAATATTCCCAAGCAGCCAGGAGCACTTCATCCTGGCACTAATAAATTTCTCATTACAGATATTTTCCAAATCCTCTTCTGGCTTTAAGACAACACAATGCTACACCAAACATAGTTAAAAGATTTTGTGTACAGTGCAAACACATTGCTTTGAGGGATTGAGTTACTGACAAAAAATAAAGAAAATTGTGAAGAATTTCCTAGCCTGAAAATAAACAGTGAGGTTGTATGAATTCTGTCCTTGTAAAAGCTTGCGGCGCTACGTCATGGAATGTGGCGGCAGGACAGAAGCGCAAGGTCTATTTAGATTTGGGGTTGGGGGTTGGAGTGGGGCTTCCCAATGCAGACTGCACACACAAGAGCTGACTGTGTGTTACTAACACATGCCCCTCCCTTCCTCTGTTTCTCCACAGATGAGCGATGGAGAGAGAGAAGAACAGCTGTGGTAGAGAGACAGTGAAGGGAGGAGGATCTCAGTGAGAGTCAGATGCTGCACCAGGCAGGAGCAGACAGAAGTCAGCCATAGACTACATTGGGAAAAGAGGATGGCCAGTGCAAAGGACTATGTCTAAAAGAAATATGAAGGAATATCTTTGTATGCTCTGACAACTGGCTTTATTACAGGTAAAAAAGAAACTATATTACTATGTATGTGTGTTTTTGTGTGTAGGTGCATGGATGGGTGGATAAGTGAACAGTTGACTGGATAGATAGAAAGTCACACCGATAGATGCATGGTTATATGGATAGTTAGGTAGAAAGATGTATGTATGGAATGCTTAACTTTGAACTTGATGTTTCTTTATCATTTTTCTCACAAATCAGAATGGGAAATACAGATAGTCAGTATAGCAATTTCATCATCCCTGGTAAGGGAAAATCTAGCTCCTTGAAGCTGCAGACCTCAAAAGAGGAGGCACTCTCCCCACGTTCTTGGTGGAGGAGCACTGAAAGCACCTCTGGTTACAAGGCCAAAAATGGATTTTCACCACACAAGACCAGCCAACCTTACATCTCCCGCAATTATGACTGCATTAAAGGGGGATCTAGTGACAAAGTACGTTCAGAGAGACACAGAGACTATGACAACCTTTTATTCCAGGGAAATGGATTCTTTGTCGGTTACAGACAACAGACTGGAGGCCTCCAGGCCCCAATGAAGAGCACCAGTTCTGAGATTAAAGACAGTAAGAGCAGTCCCAAAGTTCTTTTTCGTGAGGATGGAAGTCTAAGGGTAGAGTTTACAAATGCACGGAGGGAGCCGGATGTTGCGCTGTCTTTGGGCAGCTGTCTTAGTGGACCTGTTGATGCTACCCAAAGGGCCAGTAATGGGAGCTCTCTTAGCTCTGAGGGTTCATGGTATGACTCACCCTGGGGGAATGGGACAGAAGATCTGTGTGATAACGTCTTCACCACCAGCCAACCTTCGGACAACAGTAGTGGATATACCACACTCTCATCCACACGTACTGTAGATTTTGGATGTTTTAATGGTTACAATACAGAACAATCTGAGAACCATATGGGTAACCTCACCTGCCAAGCCACAGTTCATGGCAGTCAGTATGCAAGCAGTGATTGCAATAGTAATGGGTACAATGCTAACCGCGCTGAGGAGGACAGTGGTATTGGAGACTCTGTGCTTCTTCATTTGGAACATAATGGATTATCCGACCTTTACACAAACCCCAACATGACTGTGCCATTCCCTACCGTGGGCATCCTAGCGGCGGATCAACTTGAGGACACTCCTCACCTTCAAGCCTCACTGACCACATCCGTGGATGTGAACTTCCAGGATGAGAGTCAGAAAACCCAGAATTACACCTCACAAACCCTGCCATGCAGAAAAGCAATTCCTGATGGGAATACAAGGAAGGACTCGCTTAAGAGTCGCATTCGCCGCCTCAGCGATTGGACAGGAAGTCTGAGCAGGAAGAAGCGAAGGCTGCAGGTGAGAAAATGTATTGGGCGTTATTGTAAATCTGTCAGCATAGCAGACCTTCCTGTTTGACTCTAGAATTATCATGCAGATGTTATCATATTACAATTCCATTTCTTGTTCAGTGTTCTGGGTGTAAAATTACGTTTTAGTTTAAGTTGACATTCTTCAGTGCTGTAAATCATTCTTAGATAACATTCCTCTATGAAACAACAAATTAGAGATTTTTTGAAATGGTATGCTTGTTGGACTGGCCATGGTTTGTAAGAGTTGTAAGCAAGATTAAAGGGTATGAAGAACTTCGCAACATTGTGGCAACCTTGTAAAACATAGACATGTTAACATTTGCCATCCTCTTCTCACTTCATGTCTACCCAACCTCAGGAACCAAGTACTCTGGACTTTACAGAGGTTGTCAGCTGTGGAGCTGGGGGCACACTAGAGGAATCCAGACCATCTTGGAATCCAATGTCCTCCCAGACACAGTTGGACTGCTCTGGTTCCTCAATGGGTCCATTTGGGCAGCAGAACCAGGGTGCAGCCTTCAGGCAGAACATCTATGAGAACTTTATGCAGGGCCTAGAGACTGGCAGCAGCAGTGGAACTGCTGATGGACTCCAGGTCTGGGAGGGTGAAGGAGAAAGCAGCAGTGGCTCAATGGGCTCCTTGGAGCAAATGGACCTCCTGTTTGAGAGGGAGCAAGGTGTTGTGCGGAGGGCTGGTTGGTTGGCTTTTAAACACCTCATTACCCTCCACAAGGACCGCAAACTGGAACTGGTAGCAAGACGCAAGTGGAGGCAGTATTGGGTCACGCTCAAAGGTAAGATGGTAGTCTTGAGAACAAGCAGACAAGAAATGCAGATTAACACTAATGCTGAATTTCCAGGAAGTAAAACATGCACAGCCAATTTGATTTTTAAGTTCTAAGACTTAAACATTTAGCTGTAATGGATAATGTTTGCATGCCATTATTAGGAGCTCTATCTCTTGTTTCCCTGTCTCCTGTAGGCTGTACACTTTTGTTGGGTGAATCCAATGGAAAGGCCTCTCCTGAGCAAGAATGCTCACCACGTTATGCAGTGCTTGCCGAGGACAGTATTGTGCAGCCAGTTCCCGAGCATCCCAAGAAAGAGCATGTCTTCTGCCTCAGCAATGCCTTTGGAGATGTCTATCTCTTTCAGGCATGTGGCCTTTATCATATAATATAGCACTATTTCCATGTTGTGGACTTTTGGCTATAAGTTGTATCTTATCTCTCAGGCTGCTAATCAAACAGACCTGGAGAACTGGGTGACGGCCATCCATTCTGCCAGCGCATCACATTTAGCTAAGCGTCAGGGGAAGGAGGACACACTGCATTTGCTGAAGAGCCAGAGCAGAGCTCTCCTGCAGAAGATCGACATGGATGGCAAAATGAAGAAAATGGCAGAGCTGCAGCTGTCCGTCATCAGCGACCAGAAGAACAGGAAGGCTATTGAGGGCCAGGTGAGGAACAAAACGGATGTGTGTGTGTGTGGATGTTTATGCAAATGTATGTGGTTTATTTCAAAAGATTAAAGGCCAAAACCAAGTAGTTCAGATGAGTGGTTTGCTAAATTGGGCAATAAAGTCATTGATGTTGGTGTTTGAGCAGAAACCACAGCACAATGCTTTCAGATCATCCATGTATCTATAGTACAAGCATTCAGACTTGAAACCCCCATGCCCTGCTGATTCGCATAATCTACATTTCTAGGTTTTTAGGTTTTCTAAAGAAAATGTGAGGAGTACTTACCCATACATAAATCAGCGCCAGTGTTGTGGGTTGTTGTAACTCTATAATATTTATAATGTCTGTAGCTTTCTCAAATATATTTCAGTGTATTGCTCTCTGTCCTTCGTCTCTGACCCACAGATCCTGCAATGGGAACAGAACCTAGAGAAGTTTAACCTAGAGCTCTTCCGCATGCGCTGTTACCTGGCTAGCCTGCAGGGCACAGAGCTGCCCAATCCAAAAAGCCTACTAGCCACTGCTGGACGCCCGTCTAAAATGGTGCTAGGTCGTCTGGGAATTTTCTCTGTCTCGTCCTTTCATGCGCTGGTGAGGATCTGTCACATGCTTTGAGGGAATTGTGCAAGACACCAAAAAAGACCTCATTAAAACAGTCTACCTTTGAGACGCTCCACAAAAATTAGATTAAGATGATGGAGCATTGAGATTTTTTTTAAAGAGCTTATGTTTGTGCAGATATGCACTCGTGATGAAGCCACCCTGAAGAGACGGTCTCGCGCTCATCCTCGAGGTGTGCGGAACAAACGAGGACTGCTCTTTTGTTCACAGAAGGGATTAGACAGTCTGACCAAACACAACCGTGAAAAGAGACAGTCCCTGTCCCAGGTAAGAAATACTCTTTGTAGGTTCAACCGCAATAAAATTATTGCCTATATAGTCAATCACTAACAACTGAAAATATCATGGAAATTCTTTTCCCAGACAGTTATGTATTTTGAGACCTGCCAAACCCTAACAATGAAGAATACACTTAGGGAAAATAAAAATAAAAGGAGCAGTTTTCCTTTAATTAGGGTTAATCCTAATCGACATGAATTAGTACATACTAAAACATCTATGATTTCAGGTTGTGAGTCTTAAGCCCTTTTCACACTGAGATTCCAGATAATACACAGGTAATGTGTCCCGGCAATTGTTCCCAGATCATTAGATTTTGGTTCATTCACACTGCCAGTGATTTCCCGGAATCTGTGCGTGCGTTCACACACAACCCGTAAAGGTCCCGTAATGACACATGACATCAGGATGTGACATGTAATGTCGAAAATGCTAGGCATGTTAACTTTCACTTAAGATGGCGAACGATCTCAGCTTCAGTGCGGATAGTGAGGAGCTAACTGATCTCTGCTTTATTACAGTTTGCACATATTTTACATACAGTGCGAACGTTGATCTGCCTTCAAAACACCCGGTAAAAGACTTGCACGATAACATGCATCATCACTACGACACACCCTTTATGGCATTGGTTCTGGCTTTTGTTCACGCAGAGCTCATTCCGGGACTGAACCCAGCAATGTTACTAGGTCCCCAACCCGGGATCGATCCTGGAATCAATCCGGTGTTTGCATTTACACAGAAATCATTCCGGCAATTTTACAGGACCAACGTGCAGTGTGAAGGGGGCTTTACTCTAAGGTTCACTGGCCTGTGTTTACGACTGTAGTACTGAATAGTCATTTAAGACGCAGGCCTGTTTTATTCATTTAGTCTCAACAGTAGTGTGTTAATGCTGTCCACAGGTGTCAGGGTGGGAAACACTGTCACACTCGCCGGATAAAACAAACAGCCACTGACTCACACATCAAAGCTTTCTCTGGAGGTCAAGTGGCAGGAAAACACACAGCAGTCCTGTTCCTTTATCCTGTCAAAGTGATCATGGGCTGTTTTGGAAATACAGTTTCTCGATCAGTTCTTGTAATTAAGTCCAAAGGCTTTTGTGTTAACACAGAGCATGAGCTCTAAATCCACATGTATGATTAGGTAGACGGCCTCATGTGAGTTTGGAGACAATCACTCAGCGGTTCCAGCCTCATAATCATCCAGCCTTAAGTGGACCAAATCTGGTCAGAACAGCCCCTAATAGTGCAGGATTCCAAAGACGGGAATTACCATGAACTGCATGCGGTTAATTGCTGCAAGCTGGAAACAGTCTGAAAGGAGAGACAGCTTCTACTGCATAGATGTAGCATCTGATGATGTTTGATTCAAAAGGGTTACGGGAGGTGGGGGGGGGGGGGATGCAGTGTGATTGTTTCCAGAGGGCTTAGATGCTTTAGTCAGAGTCAAGTCAGAGTTGCCGTCCCCAGATAAACTGCTCAGTATTGCTACTGTTATGTGGATGTCTACGGATATCTGTGCTTTTTTACAACCTCAGCTCTTTTCCTAAAGACTTGCCAGTAGCACTCTATTTCAATAGTCTACTTTAGACATCCTGCAGTAAGTAACTTTACAACTACATGACTACCAGTCAGAGTATTAGTAGACTGTCAGCTTAATATCTGCTAACACTTTATTTTGATGGTCCCACAGCAGAGGTTCTGACGATGTAACTTAGCAAGTTCATGTCAACTTAGTGTACTTACCCTAAACCTTACCTAACAGACTACTGAGAGTATTAATATGAAAGTTAGTTGACATTAAGTTGCAAAGTAAATTATAGTAGTAGAAAGTATTTTTTAAAGTAGAGTGTTGTTAGCTCATTAGCATCATATTCACATCAGTAGCTAGCTGTCTATGTACGGTGAGGAATCCACCTCACTGAAGGAACAAAGCTTATGTCAGTTTTTGGTATTTGGGGTTTTGCTTTTTCAATTATTTGCAGAGGACAAGCCATACCCTTTTCTGTTTCTATAGAGTACATCCATATAATATTTATGTGTGTTAGCAGGAGGATGTTGGGCACATGGTTGTCTTGGGTGAGGGGAGGCCATGTCTCCCACTCTACCCTCACAATTAAGGCTGATCCATCCATCAGCTTTTATAGACCTATAATTTTAGCATCTTCCAGACCTCTCATTATTTCCCAGCAAACCTCAGGGTTATTTCTGCTGTGATCTACAATCAGAACAGTATCAAAGCTGGCACCTTAGATTGATGGTTTCTAATTAAAACATGGAGACAGAAACATGCTGCTTTTTTGAGCCTTGATGCTGCTCTGCATTTCATTCGATGTGTGTTTAATGTTTCTGTATGTGTGTTTGTGATGCAGATTTTTGAAGGATATTCCTCTGGATCGTTCGGTCATCCATCCACACAAAGCAGCTCAGAGGTAATTATACCACTTGAGCCATTGTGAGAGAAAAGGTGCGTTGAATCGCATTAAAGGGATAGTTCACCCAAAAAATGAAAATTAACCCATGATTCACTCAGCCTCAAGCCATCCTAGGCGTATATGACTTTCTTCTTTCAGACGAATACAATCGGAGTTATATTAAAAATGTCCTTGCTTTTCCAAGCTTTATAATAGCAGTGAATGGTGGTCGAGATTTTGAAGGCCAAAAAAGTGCATACATCCATCATAGAAAGTACATTTTAAATCATGTTTTAATAAAATTTTTCGTTGTGCTTTAAGGAAGTACACTTATTTTGATGTGTCAGTTAACATAATAAAGCACTTGAATATAATTGTAATTGTAATGTTATTCAATATTACATTCATAGTTAATATATTTTACAAATACAAAATTGCAACTCAGTCATTACAAACATGTAATTAGAAATATTTATATAGACAACCTACATGCTTCAATAAAAATCACATTAAATATATTTTATTTTTAGTTTATAGTATATTAGTATTTTAGTTTAGTATTTTGTAGTATTTTAGTTTATAAAATATGCTTTCAGCATTAAATAACAGTTCATCTTTTTTTTTTCTCACTGTTTTTTTTGTACCAGAAACCAATGGCCCTTATTAATTGTATCATCGCATACTTGTATTGTCCCCTTAAATTAGCTGCTTTTTAAATAAATGCTGTTTCAAAAAAGTATCTTGACTGTTGTTGAGAGACTGTTGTTAGTAGATTGTCCTTGGTAAGTTACAGTTTAAACATAGCTTCCCAAAATCTGTTAAGACATCTTATATTGTTCAACAGCTCTTGCATTGTCAAATCCCCATATTGAGGATGCAGCTGAAGGACAATAGAATTACACTGGACAAACCTCCCCCATTCTGGCCATTTCTCCACCCCGTGATCTGTTTGCACTGCATAATGTCAACAGACCAGCAGGTTGTTGTGACAGCTGTGTGAGTTGAGTCAGTGAAAAGGGACGTGACCCTACTTTCTCCCTCTCACAACATAAAGAGTGTGCTAAAGATCCCTGTTAATATTAGTGTTGCTGGCACCTGGCTCAGAACAAGAGCAGAGGAAAGCTTCAGGAGTGGATTTTTTTTTTCTCACGTTTTGTTTGCTAGAAAGACATCTGTAAGCTTAATGCTATGTTCCAACATCAAGTTATTTTATGTATCAATAATTGAATAATAATCAATAATTTAACTATAACTTTTAATGTACTTTAGTATGTTAGTCAGCACATCAAAATAATCGTATTTGAAATGTGACAAAAGATCAGTACAACATGTACTGTAAAACTTTCACTTTGACATTATTACAAAGTGCACTTTTGAAAAGTATACTTAAGTGTTTAAGAGACATGGAGTCATAAAAGTAATCTCTTTAAGTACACTTAATTCATGATTATTATATTATTTGCAAGCACACATTCAGAACAATTAAGCACACTTCTGTTTCACAATGGAAATCATTACAATGTATATTAAAAGACGATATTCTGTAGTGATATACTATTATTGGAAAAAGCTATTTTGATAATAGCTTCTGTGAAATTGGTAGGATTGCTATTATCTGGTCATTTCTAAAAACTGTATCTTATTTATTTATTGCATTGCATGTAGATGAATAGAGAACAGAATAGAGTTGCAGAGTAAGATCGCAAACAGAACAGAATCTTTTTTTTTTTTTGAATAAATCATTTTGCAGCACATTTCAGTTAAAACATTTAGCATTTCATATAGTTGATGGTTATATATCAAGGCTAGTAGCATAAAACAGCTTAAAATCATAAAAAAGTTTGAAAGTTAACCTCATTTATGTAGGTGTAACAGACGAAACATGGTTCTGATATACACACTGAATGCATAGGGACTCATTATTTTACTTTTTGCAGGTTTTATATAATGCAAAGTTATATAAGGCAACAAATATTATCTAAATTATCAATGTCATATTTCATATTAAGCTACTGAATAATTTCAAACTAAGATATTGAGCAATACTTGAACTTCATTCACTCTTGGTCTTTTTTATCCTCTTGCCCATTGTCAGCAGAAGTTGGATGTATTTACCAAAATGCATGTAACAGCGCCACCTGAAGGTAACCCGTGGGACTGTAGTCTGGAAAGCCGGGTGTACGTGCTCATGCCCGACAGTCAGGTCGTCAGTGTGCCAGTCAGACAGGACTCTCTGGTTGCTGATGTTCTCTCATTGGCCTGCAAGGTAATTCAGCAGTAACCTCTCAAAGACCCAGTGACCTGAAATGGCCATAACCAGAAAAACACGAACAACTAAAGTTAATGCGCTTGCATTTTCTGTCTTTTGTGGTCTCTTGTGTCTGATTCAGACATCATGAAATGACAGAAAACTTGAGATTGTCACTGGATGCATTTGTTTTGAGAAGATTTAATAAATCATTACACATTCTGAACTTCATATTGATCTCTATATGAATGTAATAGTGGATATAATTGTCTTTTGTAGGCAAAGCAGCTTGACCCAGCTTTGCACTGCCTGCACATGAGGAGGCATTTTGGACAAGATGTGGAGAGAAGTACTCCAGTGCCCACAGACCTGCTGAGGACCCTGGTGAGACTAAAACACACTTTATAAAGCAGATTATTCAAGCTAAACTCTATTTGGATTAGTAATGCCTACAACAATAACCATCTTACCCAGTTTGTTCTGTTAACCTGCTAACATAACCCATCTAAAACTTCTAAGCTGTTTTTTTCCCTGTTTTATACACTTATTTCACAAAACACCGATGCTCGGCTCTTGTTTAACAGGTCTATGATGAACTGGAAGTTTGGTCTCTCAATGTGTTGACCATAAGCATGTCCCGGCCGGACACAAGTGTAGACTTTGGTGAGTTACTGTACAGCAGGATCAGCAAGAAAAGAAATAGTTAACCTTCAATCAAACATTCATTCACCAGAAACTGTGTTCAGAAACTGTATGAGGTTTTCCAGAGGAACACCAAAGTTTAGCACAATGTCTGAGCTGCTCTGTTCCATACAATGTACATATTTTTAAAAACTGTACTTTCATATAATATGAATGGGAAAAAAAGGCCATTTAAGTATACTTAGAGAACACATTCGATTATATTGTATGGCAAAGTGCAGCTTGGGCATCCTGCTGAACATCTCCTTTCTGTGTTCCACAGAAAAAAGAAAGTCACACAGGTTCAAAGCAACATGTAAATTAGTAAATCTTGACAGAATTTTTCAGAACATTCCTTTAAATGTGTTAAAATAATTCTGGCAGTGGTTGATTTAATCTTATGGCTCTCTGCAGGTTTTGCGGTCACAGGTCATGTGGATGGTGCCAGGAGAAGTCATGTGTATGTGAGCGAGGTGAATCCTGAAGGCCTGGCGGTTACTCAAGGTAACATTTCATCAGATTTTAAATGTTGTGATTGATGGAATGTGTTGTGATTGATATGTATGATGTAAATTGTCTTTGTAGGTCTGAAAGCTGGAGACGAGATCTTTTCTCTCAATGGTGTGAGTGTGGCCTCTCTTGACCTCGGCCTCATGCAGAGCTTCTTCAGCCAACAAGAACTCCATCTTATCCTCATACGTGAGGATAACAGCGCAGACGACCAAAGCTACGTCTGGCCAGACTGTGACCCCAGTGAACCTGATCAACCCCAACCTCCTCAGGGTGACATCATTCACCTGGAGCAGTGGACCACAGGTAGAAAAGTCTTTATAATGCACTGCCCTTCTATAAACACTACCGTTCAAAATTTTGGGGTCTGAAAATATATATTTTTTTCTATAAACACTAAATTTAAAATTAATTAAATATTATGTTAAAAATGAAAGATTAATGCTAAAAATGAGAAAGAAGTGTCATTAGGGCTGCATTTATTTGATTATTAATATAGTAAAAACTGTTTTATTGTTAAATATTATTACAATTTAAAATAGCTTTTCTATTTTGATATATTTTAAAATGTAATTTATTCCAGCGATGGCAAAGCTGAATTTTCAGCAGCCGTTATTCCAAGTCTTCAGTGTCACACAACCCTTCAGAAATCTTTCTAATAAGCCAGTTTGGAAGAAAAAAATCTTATTATTATTAACAATGTTGAAAACAGTTGAAATTCTTAATATTTTTGTGGAAACCTTGATACAATTTTTTTTTTTTCAGGATTCCACAACCAATTGAAACTTCAAGCATTTATTTGAAATAGAAATGTTTGCCACAATGTAAAAGTATGAATTTCTTTAAAAACAAACAAATAAATAAATCTTACTGACCCCAAACTTTTGAATAGTATTGTATTTTGCCATTATATCTTTTCACATAATATTGGATGTGCCCTGCTTTTTCTGCATTAACCCTAGATGAACTGCAGAGGGCAACAGACTTTGTGTTTGGCTCATGCAGTGCCCTTTTTATGAGTAAAACAAACAAACAAACAAACAAACAAACAAAAAACATTAAACGAAAGATTGCTCAAATCTCAGTTTACTTTTTTTTTAAATATATATATATATATATATATATATGTTTTAGATAAGCACATTTTGTACCTACAGTAACCATGGTAAACTCTAGGTAACTGTTATAGTAGTCATGAGTAAATATTAACCAACTTTAATTTTATTTTATTTTGTAAATAGCATTTAAAATGTATTTGGTTACCCGTCAACTGAACGGGCATTAGGGCTTGCAGAGGGCTGCGACTGCCAGCGGCCTCTGGCTCTTTAGACATACTGCGAACAATCAAACAACTCCTGCTGTTTTTATGATGAGAACCTAACGATGGACAGCTTGTTTCACAGCATGACGCTGTCAGAATGCCCAGACATAAACTATTACACCACAGGGATCTTTGCAGACAACAAAACTGTTATTCTCTACAGAATGGTGTTTCCTGTAGAGGGGTTTGTAACATTATTCTAACAGTAAACCTAGTGCATATTAGGTTTTCCCAGCTGAAGCAATGCCAAGCTTTGTAGAATTAGAGACAAGAGCCTGCTGAAGTGGACCTGCATCAGTCAGTGAGATCAGTTCAATTGAGGTTAATAAAGGTCAAATGCTTGCTCTGGTCGGACTATGGTGAGCCATATCCCGAGAGAGAGTGCTGAGTTAATGAGCCTCGAGTGTGTTTATTTCACTCTCTATCACCGTGACTTAACATGTTTTACTTTAGAAATCAGACCACTCTTTCACTAACATCTTTTCCACCTCTTTTTCTCCCTCAGATCCAGCTCAAGAGCAGGAATTTCCAGAGGGCTCCGCAGCGCCTGCTTTGGAGGAGGTGAACGATAAGGCCGAGCGGGGCGGAAAGGTAAGCCGAGGGAATGAGCGGCTGTGCTGTCAGAGATTTAGGAGGTGTGGGCTGCTTGTGTTGAGAGACTGGCTGGTGTGATCAGGATTACAGTGGGTGTTATGAGGTCATATGGAGAGAGAGACGTGCTCAACAGAATTCCACAGTCTTACTGCACACTTGGCAGCTGCAATCAATAATATTTGATTTTCATTGCTTTGAAAGGTTTAAAATGTAAAATGCTTTTGCATGGCATGTAGGGCTTGGCAGTCATTTTTCAATATTCAAGTTGCCAAATTTTTGTTTGGGGTCAGTTAGTTAAAAAAAAAATACTTTTTTATTACCAAGGATGTATTACATTGATCAAAAGTGACAGTACAGGGTTACGAAATTCTATTTCAAATATATATGGAACTTTATATTCATCAAAGAATCCTGAAAAAAAGGATATTACGATTCCCACAAAAAATATAAAAAACCTAAAAATTATGTTTTCAACATTGATGATGTTTCTAATGTCACTAAATCAGCATATTAGAATAATTTCATGTGACACAGAAGACTGGAGTAAGGATGCTGAAAATTCAGCGTTTCCTTCAGTCATTCCTAGGAATAACTTATATTTAACAATATTACTGTTACTGCTGTATTTCAGATTAAAGAAATGCAGCTTTGGTGAGCATAAGGGACTTTAAAAAGAAAACAAAAAAACATTAATAAATCTTACTGACCATAAGCTTTTTAACTGTAGTCAAGTCAAATCAAACAGGACACTGTATTTTGCTGTTTATAACCATGCATAGTTATTTTGAGGCATACAAATAAAATTTGATTAAACATCATATTTACAAATTTTTTTAAACACTGTGGAAACATATCTTGCATTAAACATTTCCAGTCTACTTTGGTTGTTTGGTCAGTTGCTATTATATATAAAGTTTCACTGTGCTTGTTAACTGTTTCACAGAAATATATATTTATAATATATAAATAAAATATTTAAACAATTTTCTAAAATTTTATATAATTATTATGTAAACTACTTTTTTATATGATTTATCCTTACTGGTAGAAATTGAGTCAGCTGTATTATCTAAATAAAAATATTTAGCTTTATATTTTTATATTTTGTTTTTACAGTGTACAATCTAAGGTGCAAGACATTTTGTATGCGATTATAAGGAATTAAACATTTAATTCACACATCTTCTAAAGAATAATTAGAAGTCAAGTCAAGTCACCTTTATTCATATAGCACTTTATACAATACAGATTGTGTCAAAGCAGCTTTACAGTGTCAAATAGTTTTTACGCTACAATAAGTTTTTCTGAGTTGTTCGATTCACTGAGGAATTGAGACAAGTGGGGGGGGGGGGGGGGGGGGTGACTCATTTAAAGTAATGTAACCATCTGGTTTTATCCTAGTTTCTGTCAAAAAGAGCTCATCTAGGATATGTTCTGTGATCATATAATTTTAAAATAAGTGTTTTCATAGAAAGGGATCTAAAATATCTGTTTTTTATTTGTTGAACATCAATGAAATTGTTATACTTAAATTTGTTTGGACAACAGACACAGTCTCTATAGTATGATATCTAGGTGAAAGAGTCTCTGTGTGCTGAGAATTAACTGACTTCTGTGATAGTAAGATAGAGATTCCAACAGAAAAACAAAGCTACACGGAACTACAATTCCAAACCACTCAGCAGCACACAAAGTCCCTTTAAGGCAAGTCATCTCACTCGGCGGCCATCTTTGAAATGTCTCTCTGGCATTCAAGTGCAGCTCATATCTCTTTGAATGGGGAAACATAAAGTGACATGTCTTAGGTATTCTATAGTCTTTGGCAGCACGGCAGACAGGAACTGGAACCGGAAAATATAGAAATTATATTTTCAACATTTCAATATTTTTCTCAGAAAGCTGCTCTGATTCTTATGCTGTTGTGTTCTAGTGGTCTGTAATTACTGTGGACATTGAAATTATCTTACTTGATTGTGCATTGTGTGTCAAAAGAGATGAGTGTGTTTGTGAACGCATCTTCTATGACCTTAAAACACTCTCAAATGCACTTCATTATGATTGTACACTCTGTGATTGCACTGAGTTTTGAAAAGAATGATAATGTCATTTGGGTTTTATAGTAGTTTTTTTTCCCCATCCTTTACGTGTTGAGAGCAGCTCTGCAAAGCCACCCAGAGGGATTTATCAGTTTGTCAGCACTTTATTACACCCTGACAGCACAGATTACGATGACAAATGGCTTGAATTTTCACCGGTGATGCCGTTTTTTATGCAGCCCTGTGAAAGCGCACCACATGCGCTCTGGAGATAAAGCCTTTAGGAAAGCGTTTGCATTTTTGAGTCGAGCTTTGAGTCAAAGGTTCGGTTGTTTTATCCAGCAGTGCTGGATTGTATTGATTAAGAAGCAGGTCATTGATACAGCATTCAGTGAGGGAATGTGGGTGAGAGCATCATTCATAAAAAATCCTACTGGGTTTTTGTCGAGGAAACCAGAGTGATGCTGACCTCTAGGTTGGCCTACAAAAATACATCATCACTGCAGCACTCGACTGAAAAACAGAACTAAAATACATGGATCTTCTGCTTTTCATTTAATTTGCAGAACCCAGAGATGGTGTGTAATCTCTACCAGACGTTCCCTGAAGGCTCCGTTCT
Organism: Cyprinus carpio; assembly: GCF_018340385.1. NCBI lineage: Eukaryota > Metazoa > Chordata > Actinopteri > Cypriniformes > Cyprinidae > Cyprinus > Cyprinus carpio. The sequence continues at coordinate 4,161,545 of NC_056591.1, forward strand.
TGTGTCAGAGGGCCACAGGAACCCTTACTCCACTGAAAATGCCCATGCCAGATCCTCTCCCCGTCACATGTCCGTCACAGAGCGCCTGCGCATGGTCATTCAAGAGCTGGTGGACACAGAGAAATCTTATGTCAAGGTACTAAACCGCAGCTGTGGCATTTTCATTGTCATTAATTAAAGCATAAACCTTTTTATATATATTTATACTGTCATATAATTTGTGTCCCATTGTTTAGGACCTTGGATCTCTGTTTGAGATCTATCTGAAGCCATTGCAAAGAGAAACCTTCCTCAGTCATGATGAGGTATGTTTTGAGGTGTAAACTGATGTCCAAATGGTCTTACTTTGTTATATTTGAGTCAGACCTGAGCTCAGTTTTATCCTTTTCCTGTAGATGGAGTCTCTGTTCGGCAGCCTGCCAGAGATGCTGGACTTCCAGAGGGTTTTTCTACAAACCCTAGAGGAGAGGACAACTTCCTCACCAGACTACAATGCACTAGAGACTCCAGAGAAACTCAAGGTAAAATATGGTGATGAAATCTTCCCACCTTTTTGCTCAAAACTATTTTTGTGAAACCTACCTATATTCAAGAGTTGATAAAAGAATGCTTTAAGCTAGAATAAAACAGAATTTTTTGTTTAAAGTAGAGGCTCTGGTCTTTATTTTGGTGTATGAAAATCTTCAAAATCGCTGGCGGTGGCTGGCAACATTCAAAAATGCAGGTGGGGAAAGAGTTAAAAGGATTTAAAAATAAAGGACAAGACTCTGGAACTGTATATTATAATACATTTAAAAAACAAAATGACATAAATAGGTCTGCCATACAGAATTATGGGTAAGGGTCAAGTCAAAGCAGTGTTGTTATTAAGCAAAACTATTAGAAAACATTTTTGCTATTTGAAATAATGCTGAAATATTAGATGAAAAAGGTAATTTTTGTATTTATTTTTTTAAATGTTGCTTTGGCAAGCAGCTGAAAAAGTTTACAATTACTTACCAAAATAAAATAAAATTATATAAATTATTTAGATAAAAAAGAATTTTAAAAAGCTAAAATAAAATAACTAAAAATTAAACTGAAAATATAAGTCAAAATATTAATAAAAACTAAAATAGTACATTTATTGTACGAGGTTATCACTCATGGATATAACATCGCAAAATCTGTCCATTATACAGACACCATGCAGACCATGCATTTAATTAGAATGTTTATCCGTTTTACATTTGATACATGTTTTCTTTTTCAATCTCGTATCTAGAAACTCCTCTTCTCCCTGGGTGGCTCTTTCTTATACTATGCAGATCACTTCAAGCTTTACAGCGGCTTCTGTGCCAATCACATTAAGGTGCAGAAAGTTCTCAAAAGAGGTAAAACATAAACATAAGCCTCATCTGACAAGTCTCGTGGCATATTTCAACTGGCATCTTGAAGCCGAAAGAAGATGAGCCTGGTTCATATCATTCTCTGATTTGCAGCAAAAACAGACTGGGCATTCAAAGAGTTCCTGGAGGCGAGAAACCCCACCAAACAGCACTCGTCCACCCTGGAGTCGTACCTCATTAAACCCGTGCAGAGAGTTCTGAAGTACCCGCTGCTGTTGAGGGAGCTGGTGTTTCTCACCGACCCCGAGAGCGACGAGCACATCCACCTCACAGGTGAGAATCTGTCATCATATACTCCCCAAACTCATCTGACTTGCTTTTGAATTCAGTCAGCCTTTAATCCATTAATGATTCAATAATTCAGTGAATTCAGTGAGTCAGCTGACATAAATGGTCTCCTTTCTGTCAATATATATATATATTTTTTTGTCTGGTGCAGAGGCATTAAAGGCCATGGAGATGGTGGCCAGTCACATAAATGAGATGCAGAAGATCTACGAGGACTACGGCACAGTGTTCGATCAACTAGTAGCAGAGCAGAGTGGCCCTGAGAAGGAGGTGCATACAATTGTAGAATTACTTTTAAAAGCATGCAAGGATCATATTACATGCACTGTATTTTACCTTTCATGATTTCAATATCAAGCTTGCGTGTTCTGTATCAGGTCACGGAGATCTCCATGGGAGAGTTCATCATTCACAGCTCAGCGTTCTGGCAAAACCCTCTGCCCTCTTTGGGCCGCATGAGAAAAGACCCTGAACTCACCCTCTTCCGTAAGTCAGATATGATTTACTGTAACTCTAAAAACCTTGCAGTTAATGCCGTGCAATAAATGTATAATATTAAAAATCCAATGCAGTAAGTCTGTGTTTTTATTCCTCTAGTCTTCAAGAGTGCACTCATTTTGGTGTATCGGGAAAGCAAGTTAAAGAAAAGAATGGTGAGTTTTGCAATGTAGCACCTGTTGTATTTTTATTAGGTCTGTCAATTGATAAAAATACTGTATATATATTTTCAGGCTATGCCAAATATTTATTCATGTACATGTGTATTAGCAAAATACTGATACTTTACATTACATGAACAGATATTACTTTATCAGAGCAGATTAGTCTATTTATTGAATAGAAAAAAAACAACAACAATTTGTCAAAAACAATGCTCAAAATATACTGCTCAAAATTTTGGGGTCTGCTCACCAAGGCTTAAATTATTTGATAAACACAGCAATATTGTGAAATATTATTACAATTTAAAATAACTGTTTTCTGCATTAGTATATTTAATGCAATTTAATTTATTCCTGTGATCAAAGCTGAATTTTCAGCATCATTACCTTCAGTGTCAATTGATCTTTCAGAAATCATTTTAACGTGCTGATGTATGAATATATTATAAACAAATATTTAATTAGTTTTCTTTTTATATTCTTCAAGCTTAAATTACAGAACTTACATGCAGGTCTGAGGTCAAGATTAACAGTGTTTTTAAGTAACACATTAAACTGGCAGTCGTGGTTTGGTTGTTGTTTCTAAGTTTTATACTAACAGACAGCTAACAGACATTTGTATGTTTATCCAGACGTCTTCAAGGCCCGGGGATCTGGATCCTTTTAAATTCCGCTGGCTCATTCCTGTTTCATCCCTTCAGGTCCGACCTGGAAATTCAGCAGGTGTGTGTAACGTGATCTTCCTGTGTAAACGAAGAGATCTGATGAACATGAGTTTGACATGGATTAAACAAGAGCTCCGTTCCTCTCAGAGAGTAGATCCAAGACAGAACAAGAAAATACAGTATTCAAATACCACTTGGACACGTCACATCAGAGCTCATAATTAAAAAAAAAAAAATGTATAATGAAAGTCTCAAACCCTTTTAAAAGACCCATACATTGCCAAAATTAAATCCAGTCCATACAGTATCTTGCTTAAACATCCTACTCTTTCCTCTTTCAGGGTCAGAGAACCCCTGTGTTTGGGAGGTTGTTCACACAAAATCTGAAGTGGAGGGACGACCAGAGATGACAATACATCAATAAAACAAATAAAAAACATAAAAAAAAAAATAAATGAATAACATGAATAAAATACAACCTTATTTACCATTAGCAGATTCTTCTTAATGTAATTCTTCACCCAAAGCTGAAAATTCATACTTTAAACATTTATTACATGAGGGTGAGTAAATGATAAGAAAGATTGTTAAGTTTGGGGCGAATTATCACTTTAAGGGAGTTTTATGAACTCAAACATTGCTCAACTGTAATAAAATCACCGTAATCCCATGTGAAAAAGAAGTACACTTTAGCATGCTTTCAAAAAAAGTATTTATTACAGACATAATATACTTTAAAAGAATATACTGAATATGGTGAGAACTGAATGTGAAGTTTTAAAATTGACAATGTATTATGTAGTTTAAATTTATATTCAGTGTATTTGTAATCACACATTTGCGATGATTAAGTTGCCTTTTAGAGCACAATATCAAATAATAAACTACAGTTTAAATTATAATCAAGTACTTAACCTGTGCTTAGTATGTTAGTCAACATCAGAATACTGTACTTACATTTATGCATTTGGCAGACACTTTTATCCAAAGTGACTTACAGTGCATTCAGGCTATAAATTTTTTAGCCATGTGTGTTCCCTGGGAATCGAACCCATGACCTTTTGCACTGCTAATGCAATGCTATACTACTGAGCCACAGAAACACATGCATTGCTTATGTAAAGCACAACAAAGTGTCCTTCTTTAAAGTAAAACTTGACATTTACAAAGCACACTTATTAAAAGTGTCAAGAAGCAGTCATGAAAGTATACTCTCTTTAATTGCATGTAGGAGGCCTTTAATTTAATTCATAATAATACAGATTTTAAAATATACTTTTAAGATTTAAAGGGATACTCCACCCCAAAATGAAAATTTTGTCATTAATCACTTACCCCCATGGACAGTCACAGGCCTCCCGGTTTTCATCCAAAATATCTGAAATTGTGTTCCGAAGACAAACAAAGCTTTTATGGGTTTGGAATGACATGCGGGTAAGTGATTAATGACAAAATTTTCATTTTGGGGTGGAGTATTCCTTTAAAGTGCAAATTTGATAAAGTTTTGTTTTACACATCTACATTATTGTAAGCTTCTAAATGCAATTTATAAATGTTTTCTCATCTTGTTTTTGTGTGTAGTAATCTGGAGAACAAGGCTAATGCAGTGAGGGCCATCCGTACACTTCTGAGAGAGAACGCCAAGCGGACGGCTCCAGCTGAGCAACGATTCAAAGATCTAAATTCTAACTTCACCTTCCCCAGGAGAAGCCATCCAGGAGCGCTTAGAACAAACTCCTGTCAGCAGCTGCCGCCACAGTCAGATGGGCCACAAACCTTAGACTCAGATGAGGGCAGACTGCTTGACGGATACGCTCACTCCGAACCTCCCCTCAGGCCCTCCAGAGGCCAGAGCTCTCCTCAGAGCAAGAGATCCACGTTGTGCTCCCTGACCAGCGCTTTGGAAGCTCAACTCCAGAGACTGAACTTTGCAGAGGAGCCACAAGGAATGAGCCAGAGCAGTACCAGCAGCCTTCAGGGCAGTCAGGTGACTCTGCTGGACGACACTCCAGGTCTGGACCTCAACACCCTGCTGGCCAGGGACTACAGCGTGCAGAGTTTTGGTTTGGTAGTTAACGAGGATTGTTTTTACGACACGGTCATGGGCATCCAAAAAGCTGCCATCCCCAGCCTGTAGAGGACGTTGGTGCTACAAAGATTAAATGCACTAAAACATGATTATCGTGCCTTGATATGAACAGCTTTACACAGCCAGTTTTATATCTGTATAGCGCAAAATCTAGTGAGCTGCCTACCTAGATGCCATTTTTAATAGGCAAATATTCTAGTTATGCTGCCTTCTAAGGGACCTTGCTTTGCTCAGGTTCTAAGGCAGTATCACGTATTCATATCAGAAATTATCTAAGATGACAGAGTTAAAAAGAAATTGACTATAAATATACTTATTCAATACTGAGAAGTTTGAAATAATAGTTTTTTATCAAAAAAATACAGGAAAAACAAATTTTATAAGATATAATTTTTTTTAAGAACTGCTTTAATATATTTTAATATGTTATGCATTCGTGTTATATCAAAGCTGAATTTTTAGCAGCTTTTTCCTTATATCAATGTTGAAAACATTTTTAAAAATCTTAATTATTCCAAACTTTTGACTGGTAGTTTATGATCAAAGTTAAATTTAACCAGGGTTCTTACAGTCTTATAAAAACTTGGATATATGAGGATATTTAATAAAATATTTAAAAATATAAAGATTTTTTATAGACCTGAAAAAATTCTTGAAAATTCATAATGTTAATAATAATAATAATGAATAATAACAATCCTAAAACATTAGAATATACATTCTTTAAGTTATGCCAAGCTCTAAAATATTTTATTGGGTCAAACTGTGAGTAAACTAAAATTTTAAATACTGGTAGGTTAAAATATTGGTTAAAATGAGTGAGATCCCTAATAAAAGACATTCAAATCGTAACTTTTGGGAATCTGAATCATAACAATTATTATAGTTATTTTTATCTCTGGACACTGACCATTTCTGTAAATGTAAAAAAATAAATAAATAAATAAACAAAACGTTGTCATTAAAGCAGATGTACAAAAGGAAAGCTATTGTGATGGACTAATGGGGGCTTGGTGTAAAAAAGACTGAGAGCCTCTGTTTTATGTGCGACTAGGAATCAGTCACTTTCATCTGGGTAGTCAGCTCACTAGGGTTTGGAACAGAGCCGCTATGTGGATGAACAAATGGATGATCCTGCCTTAAATTCAGAGCACAGTTTACTTATCCAGAGCATTCCATATGTGCTGACACATTATAAATACATGAGCAAAGACTGCTTCACTGTAAGTGAATACTGTAGCTTTACATTTGTATTTGCTTGTTTGACAAAGGCTTTTCTCAGCTCAAGACTGAAATGGCTTGATTTCACTGAGCAGGGCAAGTTTTGATAAACCTGAAGACTGAATATAGACTATTTTGTCTAAATTATGTTTGTATATGTTTCTGACAGAACTGTTTTGTGCACATTTGTAATGTGTGATTTTTATTATTCAAAGGCATGTTTTACATTCCTTAAGTTAAAAACTTAAGATTTCTTTGTAGTTTAAGCTTGAAAATACTGTTATTACTGTTAAGATATGAATGTTGATATGCTCTGTTGTCAGTTTTGCCTATTGTAATTTATTTGTAAAAATATACTTTTATGACTTGACTAAACATACTTTGTGAAAATGATTTTGTTTGAATATTTAATAAAGGTTGTGTTCTATAATGTCTTGATATCATGCAAATCATAAAACATCATAAACCATATTCAATATTCAATCATGCAGGCAGAAACAAAATTTCAGCTACAACTACTTTTTCCGTCCATAATGAAAGCAAAAATGCTGTGTGACAACAAAATTGCAGTTAAAACATACTTTGCATTCAATATGCACTGAATTTTTGAAAGGTTTAGAGATTATTCTTTCAGTCACTCTTTTTTTCTCACTGGCTCTCGAAAACAACCTTATTTTAAAAGTAATCGAGAGAGAAAATTGAAATAGGAAAAAATATGCTCAACTGAGTTGTAATTACAAGCCTTTTCCCCTAGCTTTCTTTGTTGAGGATTTTTGTGGGCGATGTTCATTGTGTTGATAGCACATTTCTTTGTCTCTTAGATTGAAGAGAGATGGGAGGGGGTGTTCTGTACTACAAAAAAGGAACTTGATTTACATTACCAGAAGCTGTACCAGTGCTTGCCAGGCAGCTGAGGAATAGTGGTAAAGTTTTAGGTAAGCTTAGGTTTTAGTCTTTGGTTCTGTGTACATGAAATGCAGTTGTCATTACACAAAACCTTTATTTCTGTCGACTGTGTTTGAACGTCAAACAAGAAACACAACCGCTGTTTGCAATGTTATATTGTTTTGTTCATACCGGGATAGAAAATACAGTTTGTACAGTATAACATTGGAATGGAATGTCACCATAAAACATAGAAACTAGTATTTATGTGTGTGTGTGTATGTTTTTGTAATACATACTTATACACTTATAGGAATATATTTCCTTATAGTGTGTAATAATTTCCCTTAAAAAAGACTTACCCCGGTTTCAGAGACAAGGCTTAAGCCTAGTCCCAGACTCAAATGCATGTTTGGGCTGTTTGAACTGAAAGAAACTTGCACTGACATCTCTTAAAATATGTCAATGCCATTGTTTTGTCTCAAGATGCACACCAGTAATGTTTTTTTTTTTTTTTTTATATTTTTTTTTAAAGATAACCTAACTGAACTATGGTCTAATCCTGGCTTAACCTAAACCCTGTCTGTAAAACCAGGCCTTGGAGTATTAAAGTTAGACATAAGCTAATTCTAAAATCTGGGAAATCACTTGTATCACTGTATACATTATATTGCCATCGCCCAGACCTAAATCTTGCTCTATGGTTAAGCATTAATGCATTATTGACATAACTGTAGGTAAGTCTTTCTGTAAATCTTTTTAAAATGATGCGCATTGCAAAAACGCTATACAAATCAATTTGACTTGTCTAAGTCATTGTGTAACGTGGAGTCAGAGACGTTCGGATCCATTTGCAGTAGTTTAATATCAGAATGGTCAAACAGGCAATGATCGGGGAACAGTGTCAGGTATGTACAGGGATATCCAAAATCAACAACAGAAACAAGCAGAGATCAGGGCAGGCAGCACAGAATCACAGTCGGTATAAACAATCCAATATCAAAACACGGCAGGACCAACACAGGGAAACCGCTCGGAAATGCTAGACGGTGCTAAACAAGACTTCGCAATCATTGAGAGTCCAAACACAGTTTATATAGGGGAGTGGTAATGGGGAACACCTGGTGGTGATTAGACCTAAGCACAGGATTATGGGGGTTGGGAATGGAAATGGACACCAAATGCAAGAGTCCTGAGTGGAGTGCCCTCTGCTGGAGTTCATGGGCACTCCAGCTGATGATCGTGACATTGTTACTAATACTTTTTGTAGATTTCTAAACAAACCTGGTATTATGCACTATGAATAATGTTGATGAACTGCTAATGTTCCTTTTTTGTAAGTCTAAATGCATAAACGTAAAAGTAAATTTTATATATATATATATGAAAAAAAACTACTGTACTTTTGATCAACAGATGGTGTGAGTTTGGGGCTGAGACTATTTGTTTGTCAACCAATAACAAGGGGAAATTTGGAAAATTTCGGGAAAAATTAATTTTGTAATTTTATTTGATTTGAATTTAAATCAAGTTTAAATGGAAATCTCTCAGCCGGTACAGTTTAATTAAATCCAGAAAAGTGTGGGCACCCTGATTACATCTAACATCAAGTCATAAAATCTAATATACAGCTGGTATAGAAAAGAATCAACCCTTTAAAATCACATTTTATTGCTCTGCAGCCTGAAATTAAGACAGACACAGTTTTTGTTTTATCCAGCTGTATTTACTCATTTACTTACATCCAAGATATAACGATGAAAGATATGAAAGATAAAACACCATCATGTCTGAAAAAAAAAACAAAAAAAAAAACAGGATCACTGAGTTGGAAAAACAGGTGGGGTTTAAGTCTGGGCTCTGACTGGGCCATGCAAGGACCTTCTTCTCCTTCAACCACTGTGTGCTCAGTTTTGCTGTGTGCTTTGGGTCTTTGTCACGTTGGAAGGTAAACCTTCTTCCCATTGACAACTTTCTGGCAGAGGGCAGCAGATTTTCCTCAGGTATTTGACGGTATTTTGCCCCATCCATTTTTCTTCTATCCTGACAGGCGCTCCAGTCCCTGCTGCAGAAAAACACCCCATAACAGGATCTTACCACCTCCATGCTTTACTGTAGGAATGCTGTTATTTGAATGGTGAGCGATATTGGATTTCCAACAGACATATCATTTGGTGTTGAGGACAAATAATTCAATTTTAGTCTCATCTGCCTCCGAATCTTCAAGGTGTGTTTTGGCAACTCGTGACTGCATGTGGCCTTTCTCGAGGAGTGGCTTTTTTCTTGCAAGCCTCCCATACAAGCCACATTTGTGGAGAATTTGTGATATTGTTGTCACATGCACACATGTGCTGTTGGCCTCTTGGTAGCCTCTCTGACCAGTTTTGTCCTGGCTCTTTCATCCAGTTTGGAACGACCTCATCAACCAAGGATCTTCTTTGTACCAAAAAACTCCCTCCTCTTAATAACAAAAAACACCGTGTTTCTAGGCATTGATAAATAAAGACATTTTATATATATATATATATATATATATATATATATATATTTTTTTTTTTTTTTTTTTTAATCCATCTCCTGACTTGTGCCTGTCCACAACTTTATCTCGGAGATCTTTTGACAGTGCCTCGCCACCCATAGTTGATTGTTTGCTTAACCAAGGCCTGAAATGCTCCAGAAATGCTCTTTTCATGCTGAGCTGATCAAAATGACCACAGCTGAGCACAGTTGTCAATATAAAGGTGCTAGCTACACCTGATTGAGTTTACAAATAATTTTTTTTGAGGAGGGGGTGATCCTTTTCTAAACCCACTGTAACTAATTGAAACATTCAAGTATGCCTTTTAAGAAACTTGAATAAAATATATTTTTGGAGCGTGCAACGCAAAAAGAAAACAAATGTTGGGAAAATGGCAAAGCAGCCCAAGCTCCTGTTGCCACAGTAACACCTGTGTGGAGGACCATAAAGACGGCCCACCTCTCCAGCACATAAACTGTGAATGAGACTCCATCCTTATCAAGAGAAGCAGCCAGAGGAAGGGAGCAAACACTACTCTGGGGACGGATCTTTATGAGCATTGATGGAAGAGCGTGGGAAGTGGAGAGAGCTGTATCTCGCAGTACAAGGATCCCAAGGCTGGGCTTTCCCTGCACTCTCCCTGCTCTGAAATCAACTGACAGAGTGTTGAAGTAATCAGAGCAGACCCGGCACTGCCTAGAGCCTCTTCTCCTCTCTCAAAACCATTCTGAGAGCCTACTGTTGGGTTTCCAGCCACATCGTTCTCTGAATCAACTTATTCAAAGTTCTTGGACTTTCTGGACTCAAGGAGCAAAGACATGACACAGGTTGCATCCAGAACTGGAGACATCAGAGGAAAAGTGTTAGTCCAGAGTCTGGATTTGGCACAGTCTTGACAGGGGCAGTAAAAGGAGTGGGAACATGCCAGGCTGGGAACTATGACCATCTGCGTGGAGCCCGTGGAATGTGCTGTGCTCAACCACACGTCAACCCTGAGCCCTTCTAACCCACTACCTGGACGTCACACACTTTGGGAGTGTTCTTGCTGACTACACTTTGTGTGTTGGCATATTCTGGCTTTAGCTATCAAGACATAGAGGTTAGTGAGATACTGATTTTTTTTTCTTTCTAAAAAGAAATCACTGCTTACATACAGTATATTAGTTTAAGTAATATTGAATAACATTGTTTTTAAGGTATCAGTCTTACAGTTCTGTAAAAAAAAAAAAAAAAATAAATAAAAAAAAAAAAAAAACTAGAGGGGCCTGACTCGAATTTAGAGACTAGGATATAAGAGATCTAAGGCTGAGTCACATTTACCTTTGTACGACAAAATGTAGTCATCTCAACAGGAATCAGCATTTCACATTGGATTCAAGTTTGTTAAAATACAAACATGCTGATTTGTCATGTAGACCACTACCTAAGAAAACCCTAAAGTCTATTTGGCTCACCAAAACTGCATTTGTTTGATCAGAAGTACAAAAAAAAAAAAAAAAGAGTAACACATTATTACAGTGAAATATTATTATAAATAATAATCCAAACACCATATCAACAGCACAGCCACATACAAAAAACCACTTAAACCCCTGAGTAATCACACTGCGACTTGTTAAAAACCACTTAAAACACATTACATTAGCAATCACACCAATGTGTGCTACAAACCACTTAGAGCACCTTTGCTACAACTCATCTGTTCACTAAAAACCACTTAGAACACCTTACATTAGCAACATGGCCGTAACCAGGGCTTGAAAATGAGTGAGGTTTGGGGTGGGATTAAGAATTGTTCTATAAAAACCCCTATAAATACAACTCATCATATACACTAAACACTTTAAAAGAAACATATATGTAGATGTTTGTGCAATATGTTTTCTCTGTTTTGGAAGGATGACCATTGTTAAATTATACCAAATTTATTGCATCAAAATGTGTTAATACTTTACTATAGGTTAGGGGTGGATCATTTTGATTAGGTGTTTATTATTCGTGCAGCAATACATATTACTTTTAAGGTTTTCATTAATAACCATATAGATGATAACTTTGTCTAGAGCTCTTATGAATGTTTTTAGCATAACTGTGAAAATGTAACTACTACAGGATGAATGAAATAGCACAGACTTCTTCATGGCTAGTGTTAGCATATTTAATTTCATTCTGTAACCTAGGCCTACTTGTTCTGTGCACTAGTGTTAAATGCTTATGTTTTTGATAGCACTGATAATGTTTCTGACAGATAATATCATGATGTTTTTTGCGCTTGCTGAATAGCAGCAATAACCTGTAAGTGTAAGTGATGGCGTGTTGCCAGATATTGCTAAGAAAACAAATAAAAAATGAAAAATAAATTCAGAATGAATAGAATCAGTTCAGATCTTTTGCAAAAAAAGATAAGATTAATATATCTCTAACCCTAAACTGTAACTTCCCACTTTATAAACTTTCTAAATTAAGTGGAAAAGAGAAGTCCAAAGATGCTTATAATACCTGGATCTTTTTAAACCACTGGTGGGTATATACAGTAAATGAAAAGTATATATAAAAAAAAAAAAAAAAAAAATTCTGCGCCAGTTAGGTAAAGCAAAAAAGTATGATTATAATTGGGAGCGTAGATTCAGTTAATAGAAGAAAAAATACAAAAAGCCAAGGCAAAAAAAAAACAAAAAACAAATTGCACACCAAACGAAAAGCAAGGTCCTTAGAACAGGAGTTTATTCCTGAAGATTTACATGGTGGTGACAACAAAAACTAAAGTACACAAACAAAAAAGTGACTGTACACACACTTGTTTAGTGTGCGGATTTTTTGCCATGGCTTTTTATGTATAGTACAGAACACATTTTGGGTTTATTTAACCCAGATAATGGGCTGATTCATTTTTACTATAATACTAGCTTAATTCTTTACTTCATACATGAATTAATGTTTACAGATTAACTTAAATCCTCTAAACCAGTGGTTCTCAACCACATTCCTGGAGGACCACCAACACTGCACATTTTGCATGTCTCCTTTGTCTGACACAACCATAACAAGTCTGTGAGTTTCTACTAATGAGAAGGTGACCTGAATCAGGTGTGTTTGATTAAGGAGACATGCAAAATGTGCAGTGTTGGTGGTCCTCCAGGAATGTGGTTGAGAACCACTGCTCTAAACCTTTGTAAAATACTCCACAACTTCTGGTTTGCATGATAACATATTTTATTTATATCATTAAGAACATTGTTTATCGTTTTTAATACTTAGGCTATACCCATTTAAACATAAAACATATTCACATATTTAAACTCGTTTAACAAACATTAGAAGTTCAAATTCAATATTCAACAGAAGTAATTCATGTGTAATCAACCAGTCTCTGTTTCTCTGTTCCCACCGTAATGGCGCTGGTTCTCGTTGGCAGAGCTGGAATCATGTTCGGTGGGGAACTGCTAACGGCTAACGTTTCACTCTTAGCCGAAATATACTGTGACTGCCTCTATAACCTGCCCATAAACAAACAATAAACAGCTCTGGGGACATATTTTAACATCCAAAGTATTTATATTCTGTATCTTCGTGAATAAAATAATATTTTATGCAAAGGATCAGGCTTTTCCATCACGCGAAAAGACTGAGGCGATTTGAGGTGACTGACACCGCGTTTCTGTATGTTGCTCTGCATAAAATTGAACGATATACTGTACAGCACACTAACGATTTTATAGATAAAATAAAATGTACACAAACCTGTGTTTAACCAGAGAAATGCATCAATTTGTTAGCACTAAAAATCCCCACGATAAATAACTCATCTGTCGGGTTACATTTGACCCAGGAGCTGGCTAACAAACTACCCAAACACTGAAAGAAAAAGGATTTTTTTTTTTTTTTTACGCATTTACATACTTGCTAAATTACGTGTTGCAGGAACTATGAAAACTGTTAGTTTTGGTTTTAACTTTTGTTTTAACTTTTGCTTTAACTTTTTGCCAATCACTGGTGAGGAGGGAGCTCCCATAGCATTGTTGAGAGGCTTTACCAGGTAAAGTTGTGCTCAAAATTATTCATACCCTTGGTAAATATGACCAAAGAACGCTGTGAAAATTAATCTGCATCATCAATCCTTTAGATATTTTATATAAAAAAAATTTACTAAAATCTAACATTTCATTGGAGAATAAGAATTTAAAACGGGAGAGAAATCTCATTATGAAATAAATGTTTTTCTCTAATACACATTGGTCACAATTAATCATACCCTTTTATCCAATACTTTTTGCAACCACCTTTTGCCAAGAGAACAGCTATGAGTCTTCACTTATGCCTGAAGAGTTTAGAGAACATCTGCCAGGAGATCAGAGACCATTCCTTCATACAGAATGTCTCCAGACCCTTCAGATTTCCAGCTGCATGTTGATGCTAACCACACTCATTTTCTTTAGGGTTCAGCTCAGGGAACTGGGTTGGCCAGGACAGAAGCTTGGTTTTGTTCTCAGTGACACATTTTTGTTTTGATGTTTGTGGATCATTGTCCTGTTGGAAGATCCAACCATAGCCCATTATATGATTTCTAGCATGGGCAGTTAGTTTTTAATTTATCCATTAGGATTTTATAGAATCCATTATGCCATCTATATGAACAAGATATCCAGGATCTCCGGCCGAAAAATAGGCCCACAACATTAAAGATCCAGCAGAATAATTCACTACTACTCATATACCACCGTTCAACAAACCTATCCACAAAACCTACCTCGAAAGTAATCTCTTCTAAAAATTGCAATATTCATCTTTAAGAGTCATCTTACCATTGAACCCAGTCCGGTTTAAAGTTCCAGCTGTGTCTAGGAATAAATATGCTGGAGTTTGTTTTTGGATGGAGCATTTTTCTTGAAACCCTACCAAACAGCATTGTTTTTTTAGGCTTTCTAACCCCAAGACTCAACTATTTTCTTCATTTCTAGCTGTGATCCTTTGAGTCTTTGGCCTCTCAAACGCTCCTCCTCAACATGCATTAGGATGATATAGACCTCCTCTTACTGTATTGGAGAAAAATTTCATGATTTCCCCCCCACTTTCACAGATAAGATTTTTTGAATTAAAAATCAAGTGGATACGGCGGACTTATTTTCAGAGCCTTCTGATCATTTACCAAAGGTATGAATAATTTTGAGCACAACTGCAGCTGACTTTTAAAAAGGTTTATAGTACAGTATGTACATGTGCCATGGGGGTGGAAGGGAAAATGGGGCTCTTCAGCACATACCAATTTTTAAAGTTTGCAACTTACATGAATGGCATATTAAGTGCTAATACCAAACTTGTAGCTATTGTAAAATCCATGTACTGTTGGGCCAAATGGCCTTAAAGTCAGATTTAGGGGAAAACGACAAACTTGCTAATATGAATTTTATTGGCACGTCAAAAATCAGTGAGTAATCACAATTGGGCCAATGGTTGCTTTCCCTTCTGATACCAGGCCTGAAACAAGTGACAAGGTGAGAAGTTCAGAAGTACAGTTCAGTTTAGATTTAAAACCTATATAAAATATATAGTTACCCAAATCGGACCGTGCTTGTCCTTCACTGCTGAGACCACACGTGGAGTCACAGCACATGCACACCTGGTCATTGTCATCTACAGATGTCCATCTATAGGCAAACAAAACTGGTTACCCATTTTGAACACCTCAGGATAGAAAAATGAAGTGGGGCAAAATAAAACAAATACCCATTTATGAAGGAGCAAGCCTTGTTCTCTGGAGATGTGGGGGTTGAGGCCATGACAGCCTTTAGAGCACAGGTGACGTACACCTACAGAACGACACATGATCAGTAAAACAACTCCGAACTCATCCACAGAACTACAGCCCAAATTACAATACCAAGCCACTATCATCTTGCTGGAATCTGAACGCCTCTAACTGAAACTGCAGCTTGTCATTCTGAATACGACGCATGAAACTGGAAGTGGAGCCTGTAAGCTTGGCATCTACCAGGCACCTGAAGAGAAAGCGGGGAGGGAAAAAAATAAATAAAAAATAAATAAACAAATTTAAGGCTGTTTGCAACAGGGAGTTTGAGCACCAGTTCTTTACTAACCCATGGTTCTCAATAAAAGAATATCTTGGAGTGGTGGTGGCATTCACAACAGGGGCTGCGGAGGCCACACAACTATCCACAAATATGCGCAGAGGAACATGGTTGTACTGCTTCACAGAAGCTTCAAGTTTCAGGAATTGCCCTAGGAAATACTGATTGGATGGCCTCTCAAACATCCAGTCATCTGAAATGAAAGTCAGATAGGCAACGCTACCCAAAAATCACACAAAAAAAATAAAAAAAAAAAAAAAAAAAAAATTATATATATATATATATATATATATATATATATATATATATATATATATATATATATAAAAATCACACAAAAAAAATAAAAAATAAAACCAACCCATTACATTACCAGTCACGAGCCTCAAGGAAAACACCAGAACATCCTCAGCAACTTTAGACCAGTCACGAGCCTCAAGGAAAACACCAGAACATCCTCAGCAACTTTAGTTGCAGCAAAAGGAACCCAAGTGGGCAGCAAGATATTGCTGCTTACATTACGCAACCTATTTGGAGAAAGAGGATTAAGTGTCAGTTTTGGTCAAAATTCTTAGACAAAGTAGTGTACTACCTTGAATAGTGGCACTCAATTCCAACAGCTGCTACATCAGCCCTTATAATGGGAGTTCCTACTAAAGTCGCAGGAGTATAGAGGAGGTTGAATGTGTACACAAGCTCATCATCAGTCATCTGAAATCAGTACGTGTCATGGATTATTGGACAGACCCAATTATACACAAATTCTACAGCTGACTTACATGCAGCCACTCACCACCACAGAGCTGCCACACGTCTGGAGCTCATACTCAAATATAAGAACTTGAGCTTTTGAATCCTCCCCTATAGCTGCACAGCCTCCTAAAGAAAGAAATGAAGGATTCACCAGCTGACCAGTACCGAAGAAGTCCTTCTTAACCTCCACACGCACAGAGTTCTCCCCACATTCTGCTGCAACACTCTGGGAAGCTATAGGTACATGTGGCTCAAAAGGCACATCTGGCTTTTGGGGATCTTCTGGCACTACTGGAAAATGCCAGGTCAAAGGTGTTATTGGAGCCTGCATTACTTGTTTGGATTGACTACTTCCAGGTTCTTGAAGCTTCCGTGCATCCACCCCAGCAGGACTCATTACAGGTCTTGGAGGCCTAAAAGTTGGTGATGCCTGTGGATCTTTAACAGATTGCTGAGGAGCTAAAACTGGCAACTGTTGCTTTTGGAATCTTAGTGGATCCTGGCCTTGCTGAAAGCTTGACCACTGTACCAAACTCAAGTCAACTGCAATAAGCAACAACAACCCAACATAACTAAAAACCACCAGCCTCATTGTTTAAAAAAAATTCTGAAACCTTCAGAATAACTACTAGTCTTCTCTGATGCCTTTTTCAAGAGCAGGGAGTTAAAATAGCTCCACCCCCTTTTGACAAGCTTAATGATTTTCCAGACCTGTTTCATTAAAGGTTTTGGACACCCTTAACGAGTACAACCTAGAGCCAGGTGGCTCACTAGTTTTGTTTCTGGATCAAACTGTACAAGAAAGTACCTAAATAGTTTATTTTAAAAAAAAAAAAAAACATTTTCTTCAATTCAGACTTTGATAAATATATCCAAAAAACCAGCAATATACAACATATATTTTTTGTTTCTAAATGTTTCTTAAATAGTTTCATGCTCTTGGACAATATATTTGAGTGGAGGTTATATTTGAATAAGTGCTGTAAAAATTATCGCTTTAACGATATTTTTTTTTCTTGACAAGAATTGTGTCTATTTAGACACAAAACGTCTTTACGACTACAACAAATGGGAGATTTTGCATGTACTCCAACTTCACCTCAGCGTAAGGCGATATGAAGAGCTTCAGTAGAACATGGCCATGTCAGTAAAAACACATTTTTTCCTGTTCTGTCAGCCGTTATACTGTACTTAGCAATCATTCCATTGTGTGCTACAAATCGCTCAGAGCTCCTTTGCTACAACACATCTGTGCACTAAAAAGCACTGTGAATACAGTAGCAACTGCACAGTGGCATGCTAAAAAGAACACCTTGTGTCTGCACAATGTTGTGTCAAAAACCACTCAGACCACTTTAGAAACCACGTGGCAACACGTAAAAAAAAAAATAAAAAATAAAAATACCCTCAGTGACCACATAACAATGTGCTAAAAACCTACTCAGATGAATATCTTGCATTGTGGTGCCAGTTCATTTTTGCATGGGCAAGCAGCACTGTTTTCTTCGGAAAGTGTAGAAATACAGTACAAATCTACAAATCGTTATTGGAGTGATTCTTTTTAATTCACTTAAATGATTTGAAGTTTGTCAGATGTCAGATTTATTTGTGCACAAGCAGCTTTACAGAAACTCATGATGTTAATGTGAATAAAAATGCTGTATAGTTGTATTATTAACAGTACTGTTTACATTTTGTGATGATAGAAGCATTTAAGCAGTTGAGATTTTCTATATGTAATATATACATCTTAACTGGAGTGTACGACATGTATCTGGGTGAGATGTAAGATGTCTTGATTGTAACCATCTCCAAGAAATTTCGTAGGTATGCATCACAAGTTAGACATTTAAAGATCTGTACAAACAATCCTGCTTCTCATCTGATGGTAGGTGACAGTGACAGCAGCACTGACGGTGGAAGTAAATGAGTCGTTTCTACTCAAATGAGTCTGTGACTGTGGACAAGCAGTGATGGTGCAGGGTTGTGCAGATGTGCTTCCACCACCGGCTGGAACAAGCAGTCCTCTTTGTTTAATGACAGATATACAGCCTCTGCCCCTGTGCCATTGCTTTGTGGATCGCTATTGTGAGATGCTCTTTCATTGCTGAACCTGTTCACCTCAGATTTTAAGATGTTTAAAAAGCTCAAATAAATGTGTATTTATGTGTATTGATTGTATAAGATGTGATTTATATGTAGACAAGAAAATTAAACAACTTTTTATTAAATTTAAAGATTTATATGTAGGGACTCTAACAAATGTAAGACCATTTGTGACCCTGCACCACAAAACCAGTCTTAAGTTGCTGGGGTATATTTGTAGCAATAGCCCAAAATACATTGTATGGGTCAAAATTATTGATTTTTATTTTATACCAAAAATCATTAGGACATTAAGTAAAGACATTGTTCCATGAAGAGATTTAGTAAATTTCCTACTGTAAATATACCAAAACTTAATTTTTAATGAGTAATATTCATTGCTAAGAATTTCATTTGGACAACTTTAAAGGATTTTTGCAATTTTGCACCCTCAGATTCCAGATTTTAAATATTGTCCTATCCTAACAAACCATACATCAATGGAAAGCTTATTTCAAAAAATTACAATTACAAAAATTTACGCTTACCACTGTCACATTTTTACACACTAAAAACTTTATACACAACATACATTTTAATTTACATCAATTAATTAAAGCAATACAACAAACAAAAACATAACACACGCAATACAAACAAACACATCCTGGATAATCACAGCTCTCAATATCTTGTTTTGCTGATGTGAGAGTTTAAACTGAACTTAATAAGAACAATGAAAAAATCAATAGGTATACACAGAGTCCAAAATGATACCTATGCCACCCCTGAAAGACAGCTGAATTGAGAAAATTTGTTTAACTATAACTATTTTGAACTAAAAATGAAATTGTATTTTGCATAATTTTATTAAAAAACAACAAAATTATTTACAAACTAATATAAAATTAATATAATGATTTTTTTTTTTCATTGTGTATTGGTAAAAAAAAAAAAAAAAAACCTTTTGTAAACATTGTAACAGTTCCTCATAAACAGTATTTGTTTTGGTGGCTTATGCAAGGGATATTTCATGACGTCACCACGTGGATAAAAACAAAAAATAAATAAATAAATGTTATGCATGCTAGACAAACTTTGGATTGTAAATTTGTCACTGAAACCATGCAAGTCATGACAGATATTTTTGTTCACAACACTACAGATAAGAAAGGTTCAGATTATTCTTACAATTAAATTTAAAACAACTTGTAACTCTTAATAAAACTACCATCTGACTGATGAGTATGTGTTCTATTTACTCACAAAAGTCATTTTACTTTCATTTGGTGTTTAGTAACTGTTGAATAAAATGTTTTATAGTCAATAATCTATATTTTGTTTTCCATCAACTTTTTCAACAGCTGATTCTTTAGTGTGAAAATTTAGTTTAAATATTACATTTAAGCTTTAATAAGTGCATCTAAATTACAGATTATAAGATGACCATAAAAAGAAAGGAAGCATTTATGTGCAGCAACATGTGAGTTGTGGTGAGTGAAAAACATCCCCCTGAGAAAAGTAAATTTCCATTTTCTCTTCCCACGCTCTGCAAACAGCTAGAGGCTACACACGCTGCTAGTACACATGCTCAGTCCTGTGACTCAACGAAGGAGACTCACTCTGCGCACATTACAGACTCTAAACATTTCCAAACTAACCATAAAAAAAAGAAAAGAAAAAGTATGTATGAGAAAGAGCATGAGAAAATTCAAGGATTTATTTCTGCAATGTCACATTTACTATAAGACTGCTTGTTGAATGACACAAATCTAAGTGACCCACTGTTTTTCTTTTTTAAACATTTGTTTCCCAGCAACACTTTATTAAATTCTATGAGAAACATTTTTTTAAAATTCAGTGTATAACATTATAAAACTCTGATGCTGTGCCCTTTGTACAGTATGCACTGTGCTCAGATGTGAGGAATGAGACGAATAAATAGTACACTGGCATTGGTAGCATGAACACATTAATTATATATTGTTTTGGAGGGCACACACACAGTAGAAAGCATAATAGACTACTTTATGATTTATTTCAGAGATACTTAACTAAAGTATAGACAAGATTCATTTGCATTATTTGTCTCTGTCCACATACAGTGACATAACAAAACAAAATGATATTTAAAAAGGTACATACAATTCATGGGCATTCTGAGTGAGTTCATGCATTAATAATCATTCATCTTGTTCTTGATATGAATTATTATGCACTGCTGCAATTTGCATACACTTTTTCCTGCATTATGTCATTATGATATAACTGTATTGATGCATTGTAAAAATAGAATATCTCCTTTTTTACAAGCAATACATCCAATTTGTTATCAGATCTTCAAAAGAAAGCTGTGGAGCCCGTCAACAACACTAGAGAATCCAGCACTAAGAACACCTACTAGTAAACAACAATGCGGTGACTTCCAGCGATACAATTGCTGCCAGTGTGAACACAGCATTATACAAGATTTAAACATAAATGTTTATTGTAGGTCATACCTGAATAACTGCCTTTGTCCATTTAGCAGCTTTCTCTTACAGCTGCAGAAAGAGTGACAGAGAACATTTCTTTGTAGCAGTCCTGTATGCAATTTCCTCCTTTGCTACTTATCAAAAATGAATCACACCAGTAACCCACTATATTTCTACTGGCTGTATGATAGATAATTGCCTGTCACATATAATAAGAATTGATTGCCAGTTGCACATTGTGTTTTTATGCTGCAAAAAAAAAAAAAGTATTTATTATCTTCATCACCTCTCCTTGCATTTTTACCTTGCTTGACATTCCCTATACTCTGTTCTCTGGCTGAATGACCTTCAAGTGAGGAGTCTAGCAGTACAGTGATTACTGATCACATGGTGAAACATCCAGTCACTCACAATGGGAATATGTGGGGGTTCTTTTATAGTACACTGAAAAGCTTTCAGACTTGTGCTCGGTTGCCAAGGATATGTTATTTAAAAAGAAAGAGGCAGTTTTACAGTAGTTTTTGCTTGTTTTTACAGCAATTCCGTTTTCTTTCTCTTTTCTTCAGCAGCTAGAGGAAATCTTTTCAGAACTGCTTGACACACCACCATAGCGCACCAGTGAAAGGGTAAGTAAAGGTTTTTGTTTGTTCTGAGATGAATGAAACAGAATGCACTCTCACAATGCACTTGTCTTGATCAATTCATGAGATTCATCACCGTTTGAAGGACAACAAAAGATAGGAGTAATTTTCATTCCCTTCTAATTTCCAAACTGTCAAATGGTTTGCACAGATAAGAAAAAAAAGAAAAAAATAGAAAAATCAATTAACTCAGACAAAACAGCCCAGATAATTGGCTTAATTTCTACCTTACAGCGGTTATGTGCTGTTGTTATGCATTCTTGTAACTATATCATCCATGCCAAAGGGTGTTTCTGCAGCGGCAAAGTCAAAAAACAATTAGCCTTTCAACAATGCTTCAAAGTCACTTCCCCCACAAAATGCTGACTGGTTCAGGGTGCACTAAAACATCCCAAATGAGGATAGGGTGGGAAAAAATTTCGGCTTTCTCTTTCAGTCATCAGACCCTGTGCCTCATCTGTCAGACCGTCACGCTTGTTCGCTCAGTTCAATTCTCATTCTGTTTTTATCGCAGCCTTGCGGAGCCAGTGCGGAGGAATTATCTGCTGTCAGGTCCTGCGCCGGGCTGATAGGGAAACGCAGCACACCGAGGGCCACTGCAAGGTGAGAGGGACGGCCGCAGGGGGAAGGGACCGAAGATGCCATCTTCCACCATGCAAATGTTTGCCTTCATTCTGGCAGTACTGGGAGTCGTGAGTGCCACGGTGGCCACACTGCTACCCAACTGGAAGGTGAGCGCAGATGTGGGCTCCAACATCATGACTGCCATCTCGCAGATGCAGGGACTGTGGATGGACTGCACCTGGTACAGCACCGGAGTCTTCAGCTGCTCGCTTAAGTACTCGGTGCTGGCATTGCCGGCTTATCTCCAGACTGCACGCACCACTATGGTGCTTTCCTGCATGGTGGCGACAATGGGACTCTGTCTGGCCGCCCTAGGGCTGAAATGTACTCGCTGGGGTGGCAGTTATCGCTCTAAGGGACATACGGCGATTTCCGCAGGGGCTTGCTTCGTCATAGCAGGGGTCCTGTGTCTGGTGCCTGCATCCTGGTTCACCAATGAGGTCATCACTACGTTTATGGACTCCAAAGTCCCCAAAAGCAGCAAGTACGAGCCAGGCGCAGCGGTGTACATTGCATTTGTGTCGGCAGGATTCCTTTTAGCTGCAGGCGTAATCTTTTGCTTATCGTGTCCTGGAAGAAGAGGCGGTCCATTGGATTCGGGCTCATTCCACCCCGACAAGCCAAAGCAGCAGAAGATGCGCCAGGAGCAGACGACCCGCGACCAACAAAAACAGCATCTCCGCGAACAGCAGAGTCAGACTGAACCACCAGAACAAGAGCAGTCGCATCGAGAGAAACTACACCAGGAAAAGCTACAAGCAGACGATCGTCAGCAAGAGAAGTCGGTGCCGGACAGGTTGAACCTGGAAAATGACAAGCAGTACCACTCTCCATCCCGAGCCCGAAATCAAGATGCCAAGGCCGTCTATAGTCTGCACGACTACGTGTAAACAACAGTCATCGACTCCAGGAGCATTTAGGGTTTTCTTGCTTATAAGACTGCCTTTCTTTGTGAGCGGCAAAAAGAGGAGGGGAAAAGCAGTGGAGCAGCAGGAGGAATAATGACTTTGATGCCGTTATCAACCCTTCTCATCTGTGCTTTCGCTTACAGCAAGCGAAGCATTGGAGGTATTTCCAAAGCCCCGGAACAGACAAAGTAAGGATTGTGAATCCTCGGGTTCATGGTTTTTATTGGGACTACTGGTACAAATGGGCTCCAAATGGTGACGCATCATAAAATTGCAACATAAGAAGGGAATTTCTTAAGCTATTAATGTTAGAAAAGTTCTGAAGGTGCATTGGTTTGAAAAAAAAATTAGCATTTTATTGTTGTCCTATTATTTCATTACCAAATGAAAACAAAAATGAAAACTCTCGACAGTCCTATTACAAGCAATCTTATCCACCTTTTGGTAACTGGAATCATGTGTGATTAGCAAGTTTGAATTCAGATGCTTGTAGATGATACATGAGGCAGTATGTGTATGCTGTTTGTAGATAATGCTGTTAATAATGCCGCAAAAATGCTTGCAGTTGAAAGCACAGAAGGGATAATCAAGCTTGCACCTGAGGATGCCTCACACCATCAGCTGTCCATTAAATGGTGCGTGTCCTTCAGAAAAGGGATTTTGACATGTCCTGTCCATGTTTTTCAAAGAATGGTGATTGGGGGAGGCAGAGCAGCAGAGATTGTCTGAGGTAATGATGCTCTTTGCTTTTCCATTAGGTTCGCTACGGATGGGTGCACAGTGCTCATTTTTTTGCGAGCAGGCACAGACACCAACACACACACATAAGCTTACCTTCCCTCCCTCGTACTCCTGCTAGAAGGGTAATGGGGGCTTGCACCCAATCATCATGGTGCTGTGCGTCAGTGTGTCGTGCCTGCAGGAAGTGCAGTTGGTCCTGTTCTAGGGCAAAAAGGACGCAGTAACACGCTGTTCACACTTTTGTCGAAAAGTAGAACCAAGGTGACAGAAATCTCAGCGGTGACTTCAGACTCCCCCGCTGGGCAGCAATTACACCTTTGGTCTACATCTTAATTCGGTCAAACAATCTGCAGTATTTTCTGATTGCTGTAATGTTTTCAGTTACAGTTAAACCACTGTATTTATTTTTTCAAATAGTGAGTTAGTGGAAGACAGCAATGTATGATATAATGTACCATATTTGACTCAAACTTACACTAAATGTAATTGTGCTGTTTCCGTCGTAATGATGGTCAAGGGCTCCTGTTGTCTCCAGAGAGACGCCACAGCAAGACATTTTCTGCCTTTCATTTCTGTCTCATGTATTAGCACACATACCACTCTTTGTGTTTGATACGCATGTACAAAATGCCTTAGAAACTGACACAATGGCTGAGAGTGACAATGAAAGAGAACAACAAAACCATTTTCTGAACAAAGTGCCAATGGACCATGTCTTGCTTTATTGTACATGTACTGTAAGCTTGATATAGTTATTGGGGCCAATGATCTGAGATCTGAATTTCTGATTACTTATCACTTATCCAGAAATAGTGTAGAATAAATGGTCCTTCTCTGTTTTTTTTTCTTTTTTTTTCTGGTGTTTCTTCATTTTAAATGTTTCAAAGTCTTACATTTTTCATTTCAATGACAAAAAAAAAAAAAAAAAAAAAATCTATTATGGTCTCCGACTTTTGGACTGCAATGTAAACGTTCACGTTCTTGCCTATTTTTTGTATGTGAACAGATTTTTTTTTTCTAAGTGATTATTTTGTGAACATATTGAAATTGTGTTTCTTGTGATTTTTAATCTAACCCAACATTCAAATTTCTTAAATTATTATAAGTTACTTTATCAACCTTTGCTGTGAATAAAATAATTGATTTCATTATATAAAGTAATATACAGAAGAGTGCAAAAATATAGATTTTTTAAATATATGTAGATGTTAATAGAAATCACAATTCTTCTAATGTCCTATTAAAGCAAAATATATTTATTTTTTATTATGAAATGTGTTGACGCTTTGATGAACATGCCAGTGAAAGGTATTTTCCACGTGTGGATCAGTTTAGGAGTCACCCGTAAAAAGGTTCCAGTCCAGATCACATGTAAAAAGTCATTTTTTACAAACATTCAGAATTGGGTGTGGTTTGTTGTGTGAACGTAGCCCCAGGAGATAATGTACATTATTTCCGAGAGACAATGATGGAGAAATACTTGCTATCTATTGCTAAAAACTCTTCTTCTGTCATGACACAGCGAATGTTGATTATATCGAATGTTACTTTGTGTTAAATTCGTCATTTTGAATTCTCTATTTAGCTTGACAAAATAAGGGCTTCATTTAGTGAATTTATAAACTTATATGTGGCCAGTTATGATGTGAAACTATAATCCAATTAAAGCACATGCCTGTACAATACAGCAGAACATGTAAGTTTGTTTTTATCATGTACTGATTGAGGAAAACAAGAGTAACACCACCTTCTGTTCTCTAATTTCTGCCCAGTTTGAACTAATGCTCACATCAATGACTTTAATACAACTGGCTCTTCTGTTTCACATCATTCCCTCTTTGTTGTGAGTTCGTGATCTGACTGCAAACGCCTCTTCATAATGGGGGTGTGTGGTACGAGGTGTCTTGGTTGGCTGCGTCGGCCAGGAGTCAGGCCTGTCCAAATGGGAATCTGCATACTCCTCCGTGAGTGAAACCAAGCATCAAATAAGCTCCATTTACACAGCTGACTGCCCATCACACAGTGCAGCCACTTTTTCACTAAGCATTCATGATTAAGCCAGGGACACTTCACATACCCCCTCTTACTGATCAGACTAAGGTTAAATCAGCTGTCATATTCATCTGCTACTTTACATGTGCTTTGTTTACACAGATGGAGACATTGTTTATTCTCGATCACGACATTGAAAATGATTCTACAATTCAAATGCTGAGAGTAAGAGACTCATCAAAAGAACAGAAGCTGTGCCGCATTGTGTTCATGAGCTCTTGGGATCAGCAATAGTGACAAATTCATGTTCCTCATATATGTCTTTATTCTTCTTACATGGCACTTTCCTTTCCATGAATGCAATGGAGATTGTGGTTTCATACATTTAAAAAAAAGCTGATCACAAATCAAAATGTAACCTTAAAGCCACATATCTCATATTTGATATGCGTTTTTCTAGAACCATAATTTTAAACATGATTAATGCTTTCTCAAAAAGCTTACTACCGTATCTATACATGTATACAACCTACAATGTTACTACTACTTATAGAAGAAGGACTTTTAATATAATTTCCAAAATGTCTGTTCCATGACACAACGCAAAAGTCTTTTAGCTTAGATAAATTAAAAATAAATATTTATTTTATTTAAGCAACTTACTTACCATTTCATACATTATTTATAAAAAAAATTGTTCTTAACATGCGTGCATTCAATATGATTTGAATATGATTTTTATTATTAAAATTTTCATTTAACTGCATTGTATCATGATGTATTATGCTCATCACAATAAAAATGCTGATTATAGTGTAATAGTTTAATAATTAAATTAATTAAAATGTAAATATTTTACTAAGATAATTTGAGTGTGACTTGATATTTATAATTTTAGTATGCATCCTGCTCTATTATTATTGAAATATTGTTGTCTGTTTTACACACACACACACACACACACACACACACACACACACACACACACACACACACACACATATTTCATATTATAACCTTTAAAATATTTCAAATGAAATATTTGAAGAAAAATGTATATATATTTTTTTCTTCAAATAATTCATTTGAAATATTTTAAAGGTGATAAATTCAAAAGACAAAAATTGTTGAGATCAGTTTTTTTAATGTCTAAATGCTTGACTGAACAATCAATAGTTCAATCAGTCTTTTAATTACTGAACTGAATGGTCTATATAATTATCTATTTATTTATTGGCAATTTTTATTTACCACAACCAGTATGAGCCATCATGAAATAATGGAAACACAAGCTATTTGTAAGATATGAAAATCATTTAATTAGTGACCTCTACTGTGAACAGTTGAGCTCACCCACTGCCAAACCTCCTAAAGCACAGTTATTTCAGATGGGATGCATATGAGAACTGCTCCTGCGAGGCAGAACACAAAGGCTTCTCCATCTGTCTCCCATAATGAGCTAAATGATCTAACATATTTAAAAGGGGTCAATTTGCAGGTGTGCCATGTTGAAGTGGTGTATTTTTAGTGCTCAACTTGACATTATGACAAATGGAGTTTGACTTCCCTGCAGGCAATAACAGAATCAATTCCTGTGTGTATTCTACCACCATGTGACAGTTTCCCCCACTTTTTTCATCTATTGCTTTATTGCTATGAGCAAGAACTAACACAAAAAACTAAAACAGGAGAATGAGTCTAGAACAGAAATTATATTTTAAACTAAAGTATTTGAAACCAACATAAATAACTGTGACAAGCAGCCCCTCTTATCTGCATAGGTTGTATAAAATATAACTGACTACATACATTTCATACATGTACGTATACCACGCACATGTTTTTGGTGGTAACCAGGATGTTCGTATTCATTAATTCACCTAAACACAATGCAAATTTTATTCAGTAAGTATTCCCTGTTTGTAAAAATGATATGTTACAAAAAAATTCATAATACTAACTGAATCCTGCTTCTACTGATAAATTGTCATAAGTATTCAATAAAAACTATTGTGTTCTCACTGAATGTGTTATTGTCATTCACTTTATGTCTATATGATGTTGTCACAGACTGTTATTTTCAACAACCATGCTGCTCTGACATTTCCTAGAGTGAAATAACCTAAGATACCTTATGCAGTCACTGTTTTAGAATCACTGTATACTGTATATATCCTAAAATGGTTATGCCATAATTCAGCCTCAACAAATTTATTGTGAGGTCACCTAATTTTTCTTGAAGATTTCAGAGGACACTATAAAAACCAGGGGGAAAAAAATACTATAAGAATAGGAGGATATCAGACAATTTCTAGGCATGATTACATACCTGGTCCATACTTCAGCCAACAGTACAGTCAGAAACACTTGATTGTCTCTTGGGCGAAAAAATAAAAAAAATATATGTGGCTACCTGTATAAGAAGGCTGCTGGAAAACATTAAAAGTAATAGTACTGTCTGCTAGTGATGGGTGCTGTTGAAACACAGCTTCATGAAACTCTGAAACCTTGATCTGGTGAAACCACGAATGAGTGTCAAATTTTTTTAGATTTTGATCACATTTTTTATGTTAGTTTTTTTGATTTTATTGTGTGTATAAAAAAGGGACAGTGACCTGTAATTGGTCAAGTTTGCAAAGGCTAAGCACACTAAAATTGCACTCTTCATGACTCTTTATATTTAATGTTATTTAATTGTTTGTTGATTTAATTTATTAGATTACACCAGAGGTCTCCTCTAGATCCCCTGTCCTACACAAGCCTTGTCCAAAGGCTTAGCGCAAAGGAATAGCTCCGGAGCGCTATTCAAGGCTTATGCATGCATCAGGTTCTGGAAATAAATCGCGAGACTTTTTGCCGAGATCGCAAGAGGTAACGGAAACCTTTCCAATGTAAGTTAAATATTAATAATAATTAAATATTTATGATTTGGTAGTAAAACAAAGTGCTACACGTTTTATTGGTGCAAAGGAGAGTAGCCTATATTTATTTTGTACATAATTTTCAACTTTTATAACTTAATTAGAAGCACCAGAAATTAAATTGTGTCATCTGTTATAGGGACTACTGAACAGACATTTAAAGGTTTATTTTAAAATGCAAAGTATTGAAACTTGCGTTTTTACAACACTATAAGTGTGTCCCATCAGGTAATGAAAAGTTGTATACACACTTGTGGTCTTCATCCTTACTTGAACACTTGGGCCAAATACAGGAAATACGTCATATAAGTAGTCAAGTGATCAAGTGCAAAGACCACAAGTGTGGGTATTTGGACAAGGCATAAGCCTTTATTAGGATCACTTGAAAAATCACAGGCAGGTCACAGATCTAGTGATCACACTTTCAAGAAAACATTTGCATTTGATTTGTAAAAGGTGTTTTCCTGCTTGGTTGAGATTCATTTAGTTTATTTAAACAGGTTTAATCAGCAGGTCGGTTCAGAGTTTTGAAAAGTTTCATTTGTCTCATCAGTACTCACAGTGTTGTGATACTGAAACAGTCCAATGATGGCTGTCATTAACCAGAACACTCTCAGATGCAAGGCCGTAGATTTGTTTTGTGCATTAGGGGATGTGGGTAAACTGTGGGTACTGTATATGGATTCTTTTAATGAAAAAGAAAACAAAACAAAAACGCTTTGTTATAATGTGAAGTGTTAATTTCTGTTTTTCTACCTGTCTGCTGCTATATTCACATTGAAAAAAAAAAGATTTTGTCACAAACCCTTATGAAATGTATGCATAAACCTTTCTCAGACTGTTACATCATGACTGTGAAATGATAAAAAAAGATTAGAAAAGTTAAAACATTTAATTTAAAATGAAAACCGTCAGTAGGTGGCAGCGAGTCTTAAAGGGGTCATAGGATGTGATTTCAAATTTTCCTTTCTCTTTGGAGGGTTACAAGCTCTTGGTGAAAAAAGAAGATCTGTAAAGTTGCAAAGACTAAAGTCTCAAATCCAAAGAGATATTCTTTATAAAAGTTAAGACTCGTCCACACCCCCCTGAAATGGCTCGTTCTAACACGCCCCCACATCTCTACATCAGTGTGTGGGAAGATTTGCATAACGCCACCCTGATGTTCACGCAAAGAAAGAAGGCGTACCTTTTATTCTCCTTGTAGTATTGTTGTTGTCGCTGCTGCCATGTCGTATAGATGCTGTGTGTTTCACTGTGTAAGCGAAACTACTTTGTTTGGCCTTCCAAAAGAGGACGATATCCGCTTCGTCATGCCTGGGGCTGATCCGTGCTGGTCGCTGAGGAAATACATCAACATTGCACTGTGGATTGCCGAATCGGCTTTCACCGTGGATGAAGCGGAGTCCAGCCCGGGGTCGTCACATGTGGTTGCCGCTAGCACAAGGTACGCTCCTTCATAGAATCTGCCTCAAGACGCCCACCTCTGCTCACTCAAGCTGGCCGCGGCTGACTCTAGACCGCGGCTCACTCTAGGCCTCCGGCCTCAGCTCACTCAAAGCCGCAGTGTGATGCTGTTTCGTTGAGAAAGTGAAACTACTTTTTATTACAAAGAATAACATTAAACAGTGTATAAATCACTTGTTTTTCTAAAGTAACAGCAACACCAGCAGGTAAAGTTACAGCAGAGGCCCACTGACAATTAGAGGCCGTTTCTCAATGGGCCCTGTCCCAAATGGCACCCTAAACCCTCACAGTCTTCCTCTGAGTCCGCACTTTTGTGTCGTAATGCAGAGTTCACCCCGCTGTGGGTTTGGCAGAAGTGCGGATGAAGGGCACATAACAGCCGAAAAGGGGGCGCTCGCGAGCACCCTTCTGAACGCTAAAATGACGAATGGGATACCCTATGGTCATGTGGACTTAATGGACACGCGCATGCAGCAGCCATTGTAAGTCCGTAAGACCACAAATGCCCATGAAGTGTTCCATTTGGGACAGGGCCAATATGCGTTTTTAAGTGATCTTGCAACCTTGTGTTCTCGCTCTACGTCATTATTTACCGTCAAAGTTCAATTCCAATACTCAAGAACACAAGTACAGAGGATTTATGAAAGTGACCGGATGCGTTCTTGATATCGAGGATGCATCAAAAGCAGACTTGAGAGAATTGAACCATTAGAAATCCCAAAAGACGCTACGGGCAGACGAGGTACGGAAACTTGTAAGCTTTTAAACTTCTCACTGCAAGCCTGTAAATACGCGATGGCTCATGAAAGTTAACATTGTCATTTTGTTTTGTATAATTTAATAAAGAACACAGCACATCTCAGTTCTCATAAAGATGTGTTCTGTGTTCTCGCGTCCTTCCAAGTTCATTCTTTCAAGGTAGCCTGGGAATACCAGTCTCCACGAGAACACAAATCCGTTCTTTGGATTCTTGGAATTGAGAAACAGCCAGAGACCCCATAGCGTGCCTTGGGGGAAAGTCACATGAGAGGAGGCAATGCCTCCAGTGCTATATGATTGGATATGAATGGTTAAGCTCTGCTGTAATTGGCTGATGTGATAAATAAATGTAATTTTTTTTTTTTAAATAGTGTAAGTAATGTTTAGTTATATGTTATTGTATATATATATATAACTTATTAATATATACACATATATAATTGCCTGCCGAATGCACTAAAGAATTGGCCATTGGATAAAAAAATCTCCAATAAATCATTAATAGTCGGGACTGGCAATGCTAACACTTCTGCTCGCTCGCAAACGATTTCGATCAGATAATCAATGTGAGAGACTCGAGAATGGAGTGCATGTGCCCAGGGGGCTGTTTCTTAAAACATGTTTACCAAACATTAAACCATTACAATATAAAATTACTCTTCAAAGCATTAAAACCACTAAATTAAAAGTTAAATTCATTAAATTAAAAATGAAAATAAATAATAGAAAACAACTATATTTTAACTGGTAAGAGGAATATACAACTCATTTGAGCTAGTATTTAGCTAGCTTACATTTAATTAACAGTTTCTGCTATCATAACAATCCACTTATATATAGGTTTAAAATTCTACGTGTCACATTTAATGTCCAACAACAAATATTTTTTTACTTGTTTTGTATTAGGTATTTGGAGTAAAGCAAAATGTCACCGGTCCCACTCATCGTTTTAATCATAAACTAGATTTAATTATATCACATGGAATCGATCTTACTGATATAGATATCGTACCTCAAAGTGATGATGTTACTGACCATTTCCTTGTATCGTGCATTCTGCGTATTGATGATGATAACTATATGGCTTCGTGTTATCGTCCGGGCAGAACTATTGTTCCAGCCACCAAAGACAGATTCGCAAATAACCTGCCTGATTTATCTCAACTGCTTTGTGTACCCATAAATACACATGAACTAGATGAAATGACTGGCAACATGAGCACTATCTTCTCTAATACATTAGAAGCTATTGCCCCCATCAAATTGAAAAAGGTTAGAGAAAAACGTACTGTGCCATGGTACAACAGTAATACCCAATCTCTCAAGAAAGAAACTCGTAGTCTTGAGCACAAATGGAGAAAAACTAACTTGGAAGTTTTTAGAATTGCGTGGAAAAACAGTATGTCCAGCTATAGACAGGCTATAAAAACTGCCAGGGCCGAGCATATCCACAAACTCATAGAAAACAACCAAAACAATCCAAGGTTTTTATTTAGCACAGTGGCTAGATTAACAAATAGCCAAACGCCACCCAATCTAAATATTCCCTCACAGTTAAATAGTAATGACTTTATGAATTTCTTCAATGATAAAATAGATAACATCAGAAATACAATAACAAATGTAGATTCTACAGCGTCTAATACTTAAGTTTCATCCATCGCACCCAAAGATAAACTGCAGTGCTTCACAACTATAGGACAGGAAGAGCTAAATAAACTTATCACTGCATCTAAAACCAACAACATGGTTATTAGATCCTGTACACACTAAATTACTGAAAGAGTTACCTGTAGCATAAAAACCGCTTCTCAATATTATTAACTCGTCGTTATCTTTAGGTCACGTCCCAAAACCATTCAAGCTGGCGGGTATTAAGCCTCTTATTAAGAAACCACAACTAGATCCTAGTGAACTGGCAAATTACAGACCCATTTCAAATCTTCCATTTATGTCTAAAAATTTTAGAAAAAGTTGTGTCTGCTCAATTGTGCTCCTTCCCGCAAAAAAATGATCTCTATGAAGAATTTTCAGGTTTCAGGGCCCATCATAGCACAGAAACTGCACTTGTTAAAATTACAAATGACTTGCTTCTTGTGTCAGACCAAGGCTGCATCTCATTGCTAGTTTACTTGATCTTAGTGCTGCATTCGACACCATAGATCACGACATACTCATAGATATATTACAAAACTATGCAGGTATCCAAGGGCAGGCTTTAAGATGGTTTAGATCCTACCTGTCTGATCGCTACCACTTTGTTTATTTAAATGGGGAGACATCTCATTTATCACCAGTAACTTATGGAGTGCCACAAGGATCTGTCCTAGGTCTTCTGCTATTTTCAATATACATGTTGCCCCTTGGTAATATCATTAGAAAATACGGGATTAGTTTCCACTGTTATGCTGATGATACTCAACTATATATCTCAAGATGACCAATAATTTTCTCCTATTAAAATCAAAAAAAACAGAGATAATTAAAAATGCAAAAGATAGGATGACGAATAATTTTCTCCTATTAAATTCAGAAAAGACAGAGATATTACTTATTGGACCAAAAAACATTACACAGAATCTCGTAGATTTCAATTTGCAATTAGACGGATGTACTGTTACTTCCTCTACTGTCAAAAATCTGGGTGTTATATTAGACAGTAACTTGTCTTTTGAAAATCATATTTCCCATGTTACAAAAACAGCACTCTTCCATCTTAGAAACATTGCCAAGCTATGAAACATGTTACCTGTTTCTGATGCAGAAAAGCTAGTTCTTGCGTTCATGACCTCTAGACTGGACTATTGTAATGCACTGCTAGGTGGTTGTCCTGCATCCTAAATAAACAAGCTACAGGTAGTCCAAAATGCAGTGGCTAGAGTCCTTACCAGGTCAAGAAAATAAGATCATATTACCCCAATTTTACAGTCTCTGCACTGGCTACCTATTAAGTTCTGTATCAGTTACAAAATATTATTACTTACTTATAAGGCCCTTAATGGTTTAGCTCCTGCGTACCTAACTTGTCTTCTACCATGCTACAATCCATCACGCTCCCTAAGGTCACAAAACGCTGGACTTTTGACAGTACCTAGGATAGCAAAGTCCACTAAAGGAGGTAGAGCTTTTTCGCAATTGGCTCCCAAACTCTGGAATAGCCTTCCTGATAATGTTCCGGGTTCAGATGCACTTTCTCTGTTTAAATCTAGATTAAAAACACACCTCTTTTGCCAAGCATTCAAAAAATGCATCTCATAATTTTGGACTGCAGTTATATCTGATCAAATGCGCATTATTATTCTTTAGCTTGGGTTAAACTAATTAATTTTACTTGGCTTGAACAGCAGCTACGCTTATTATGTCTCTATTTGTTTCTCTGTTTTGCTGTTAATAGTGTTAATCGTCTGTTTGATTACGTCTTTTATTGATTTTTCTGAACATTTCTGCCATATGCACATAAACTGACAGTCACCACTGATAAGCTACTACTAAATATTCTAGAAACTTAATTTTCTGTAAAGTTGCTTTGCAATGATTTGTATAGTAAAAAGTGCTATACAAATAAACTTGAATTGAATTGAATATTTTAGCAAAATTTATATTTCACTCAAAATTATTGTGCTCCTATTCTATTGTGCTCTGTCTGTTTTTAGTAATTTCATTAACGAAAACTATGATGGAAAATGTTTGTCAACAAGGTTTTTTCCCCTGACGAAAATTAGACGATGACGAGACGGTAATAAGGTCATTCAACTATAACTGAGACTAAATGAACATGCAATATCATTGATGAAAAAAGCACCAGACTAAAATGTTATTAAAAGAATAAAAATTTTTACCAAAACATTTTTATTTTTGTTGAAAAAAGTGGAGCCAAAACATTTCAGACTGCTGTACAAGACTATTATGCGAGCTTTCATGTTTGTGGACCTCAAATCCCCCAATCAGAGCTTTTCAGGGAACAGCGTTACAGTGAAGTAACCTGAGACATTCCCTATTAAAAGCTACTCTGTATTTCAATAACACTAATGGAAACGAGAATATTAACATTGAAGAGGTCTTAGACATGACTCTGGGATGTTGACTCAAGGACATGCAAGCCCAGAGTAGCACGGACATCCAAACTATAGAATCAGACAAATGTGTGTCTGATAGGCGCCAGCTCTAGTGGTTCAAAATGGAGTCCCAACCAGATCCTTTCAGCACTAAGGCTAAGTCCCACAAAGGGACTGTCACTCTTGTGGGTGGCCTCAACTGCTGAGCTCCACTAATGAAGTGGGAGACTAGAAGGTGCTTTTCATCAGAAACCCCATCAATCAGAGCAATCTATGAAGCAGGCCAAACTGGCGGCCACATAGACTCTAAAAGTACCAGGACATGTACTTGAGGACAGTTTTTCTTGCAGGAACTCCAGCACTGAAACAACCTGGCAGTGAACTGGGTCTGCATGGCCACAGATGAAATGGGCAACTAGAGGGTGCTTTCCCACAGAAACCCTGTCAATAAGAGCGTGGCAGGCTGAACTGGCAGCCACATAGACTCTGAAAATACCAGGACATGTGTCTGAGGAAAATTTTTCTTGCAGGAGCTGAAACAACCCACCAACTTTTGTAAAAGCACAATCTGAAGGCATAACTTCTAGCGGAGGGAGACCTAGCACTCAGAATAGTCTTTACTACATCAGCTGGGAGCCCAGCATCTCTCTTTGGTAACCTTAAAGGGCACAGAGATAAAGGTTCCAGAGCTCAGGCCAGGCATGAAAAACTGTCCCCTGTGCCTGAGATACAAGATCTCTCCCCACAGCGAGCTGTCAAGGAGGGATATAAGATTTGAGAACCATACTCTGGTCGGCTATCATTAAGAGGCGAGACCCTGTTGACAGACCTAGGCCAGGACTCCCGAAAGCAGAGCGGTTGGAGGAAATGCGTAAAGACGTAGTCTGGGCCACATATGGTAGCATCCAGATCTACGGGAGCTGGAGAAGCCAGAGAGAAGTAGAGGGGACATTGTGCTGTTTCCTGTGAAGCAAAGAGGGCCACCTCCACTTTGAAAATTTGTCTGACTACCTTGGGGTGGAGTTTCCATTCCCTGTGTTTCCCAGCTTGTCTTGACAGTGAATCTGCTCCCACATTCATATGCCCCAGAAGGTATATTTCCAAGATGGACAGGAACCATGTCCCGTGTCCAAAGCAGAACACGCTATGCTCGCTTGATTAGGCGGCGCAAATGCAGTCTGCCCTGGCAGCTTATGCAAGTGACTACCACAGCCTAGCCCCCCCCCCCAGCCCCCCACTAAGATGTGGTAGCCTCTGCTGGAGGATGTATTTCAGGGCCCGATATACAGCCATCATTCCGATCCAATATAACTCCCAATCAAGAAAATGAAACCCACATAACCAACAGGTTGTACAAACATAAAAGAGCACTCAGCGGAAAACAAAGACATAAACCTGGGTAATTACCATCAGAAACCTGGGTCTGAACCACATAGAGTGGGTACGAAGCACTTAGCGCGTAACCCTTATATGCCTCTGGGGATTTGACCTTAGATGAAATCCACTGCAGTGGTCTCATGTGCAGGGCGCCCAAAGGTTTCCCGTAGATGCAGTTGCCACGAGACCTACAACTTTCTGAAAGTAATGTACAGTAACTTTCTGGCCTAGCCTGAAATCCTTCAGGGTGTCATTGCGATGGAATCCCGTACAACCCCTAAATGCATTGTCCCCTAGGCAAAAGAGAAAACGCTTTCCTTGGCGTTGAGTCTCAACCCCCGAGACTTTAGATGAGCAAGGACAACATTTCAATGTTGAAACACAAGCTCTTCAGATGGGACTAAATCAGCCAATCGCCAATGCAAATGCTGCATCCATTTTTTTTGTTTATGAGTGGGGTGACAAGGCTAGGCCGGACAGAAGAACCCGATACTGGTAAGTGAATCCCAGGAACTCCCTGCATTGTGGCAAAATTTCTAGATGAAAGTATGCATCAATTCTCACCAACCAATCCCCTGATTGGATCTAAAAGAACAATCACTGATTGTCAGCATTTAGAAAGCAGTTCAGTCCATGAAGATCTAAAATTGGATGCAACCCCCCATCATTTCTGGGAACCAGAAAATATTGGCTGTAGCAGTCCAACTCTCTGTTTCGGACGATACACAAACCGTATCCTGTAGCCCTTTCTACAGTCCTCACGACCCAAGAAGAGATTATTTCAACTCTGAAAAGGACACTAATCGTGACACTTCGTTTTGCTGGGGGGAATGTTAAATGTTTGGTGTCCTGAAACACAGCAGGCACAACCAAACATGTAACATTTCACTGGAGACCCCTGCACCCCAAAACACCTGTGGTGGTGGACGTTGTACATCAATCCCCTAACTGTGCCAGGAAGGAGCCCTACTCTTCCGTTGAAATTTTCTGTGGCCCTCCCCGAGAGGACACACCCTTTGTCCTGGGCACAGCTTCAGGACCTCTCTTTGTTCGTAATGACCATTCTTAGGTCTGGCTTCATTGCTGGCTATTAAGTGCTACAAGCATGACTCGCCACAGTTTCTCTTTGAGCCTCTTGCCCCAGAGGAGCTGTATCGGGTAGGGACTGTGTGGCCGACAGCCCCGACACTTGAGTACAGTGAGTGAGAAACTCGTTGAAAGCCTTGTCCTGGTGCTCAGATCTTTAATAAGATTAGCCTGATATGCCTGATACATATATTTTTTAAGAGCGATGATGCTCCTTTAGGGGAGAGATAGCCCGCTAGCGTGTCTTTCGCCTAGGACATCATAATGTATCCCCATGCTTTCGAATCCACTGTAGTCGAAGAAATAATCGACATAGAGGGCATAAAGACATGGGATGAACATGTCTTACTAAATAAAGAAGATATCTCATCATGGTGATCATCAAAGAAGGGGAGAAACCATCGCTGTGGCCCCTCCCTTTGACCACCTTACAGAAACCTCATCTAGTTTGGAGCATTTTTATTTTTTTGACAGCTTTAATCTAGTCACTGCACGAGTCACCAGTAACTCCTTGAGTAACTCCTCGAGTAACTTATAATCGCGAGAGGAGTGCTCGGATGCAGCACTCTCAATCTCCATCTCAACATAAGCAAACACTGCAGCGTCCTCTGCCCAATCCGAAGAAGTGCCAGGGGACGCTTCGGAAGCGGGCGCGAGAACCTTCCGATCTGGTGAGAACACGAGAGAGGGGAACACCTGCTTTTCAATCCTTAGCCAGATCAAAGCGCGATCTTGGTGAGTGTGGAGCGGCTCGTTCCTTGTGAGAGAAAACGAGCCTAATGCGAAGCCACTCTGGAATGCGACAGCAGCATGCTTTTCTCCCAAACACTCCAAATAATACTCATGTGAGTTCTCTTCAGAGATCAGCCATGAAGAGCAAAGCATGCATCTCTTTCACTTTCTTTTGAATGATACTGCGTTCAGGAGCGTGACACACACACACACACACAATGTGGTCTCTGAAGACAAAGAAACCAGAAGTCCGTTTCATGTCTATTTATAACCCTCAGGTGCACGTAATCAAATGATGTCACCTGCCAAGGTTATTTAAGCCAATTCTTAGCGTGTTTGACACACATTCTTCACAACCGGTCAAACAAATAATGTTCTCATTAGCGTTATTGAAATGCAGCATTGAGAATAGCTTTTAGTAGGGAACAGCGATCTCCGTTTGAGGTATTCTACTTACATGAAAGTGTCATTCAGCCAGTCTGTATTCTGTCATCTGATCTTGACTGTACTGTTTGGTATAGTGGTTGCAGATTGTAATGTTACTTACGCAACCTCTGTGCAGCAATAAGTCTTTCTGCTGTTTAAAAAGAAAACATTAAAGGGTAAGTTCACCCAAAAATTTAAATTAGCCCATAAATTACTCACCCTCAAGTCATCCTAGGTGTATATGACTTTCTTCTGTCAGAAGAATCCAGTCGGAGTTATATTAAAAATGGTGATCTTTGATCTTTCAAGCTGTTTAATGCCACTCTATTATATTGAGTGTATTGCATGCATCAGTCCAAAAGAAGTTAAATAAAAAGTTCTCATCCATAAAATATCCATATTCAAAACGTAATAATCACTTTAATGTAGCTTGCGCCA
Organism: Cyprinus carpio; assembly: GCF_018340385.1. Taxonomy (NCBI): domain Eukaryota; kingdom Metazoa; phylum Chordata; class Actinopteri; order Cypriniformes; family Cyprinidae; genus Cyprinus; species Cyprinus carpio. Next base: position 4,200,823 of record NC_056591.1, read on the forward strand.
ACAGTTGTACATGAAAGCAGCTCCGGGCTGATGAAGTATGAGGTCAGCTTTGTGCATGCACCGGTGAGTCTCGTGAAAACCAACTTTTGTTAACAGGAGCAAAGGAAGCAAAGTTTTCTTACTTTAACAAAGGAAAACCAATCTCCTCTTGGCTTATATTGAAATCCTCTGACATTCTTCTTCACAAATCCTTGTTTTGTACTTCTAATTAGTGACCGTTGTTTTGTTTTGATCTCTCTGCTGCTCTTCCACGTTCGTCACTTCTGAGCGGCGCATGCGCAAAGGTGACCTCATACGTCATCCGCCCAGAGCTTCTTCCATGTACAACAGTGAGCGCAAGCTACATTAAAATGATTATTACTTTTTGTATATGGATATTTTTCTTAAAAAAGTGCATCGATTTGCTACATGAGGCCTTTATTCAATTTCCGGAGTCGTCTGAGACACTTTTTTTTTTTTTTGGATAGGCGCTTTTTATTTAACTTCTTTTGGACTGATGCATGCAACACCCACTGAGTGGCATTAAACAGCTTGAAAGATCAAAGACAATTTTTAATATAACTCCGACTGGATTCGTCTGAAAGAAAAAAGTCATATACTAGGATTTTATGGGCTGATTTTCCATATGCACCTAAACAGATGTTCATATGCGTATTTGCTTCCGAAACCTCCTTAGGGAAGGATGGGGCTTCCGCAGCATGACAACGGTGAATGGTCTTCTTGTTGCGAGCCCCAGCCTACCCCAAAAAGGGGTGCAGACAGCTCAAACATACCAATTCGTCAATCACTGACGTGACTTCGAGAGTGACCGACCCAAATGGAATGTCGTACGCTAATTTACATCTAAACATACCTAACTAAAGGAAATAAATCCATTACGTATGTAACCCTTGTTCCCTGAAGGAGGGAATGGAGACATCACATCCCGTCGCCATGGCTGCTGTACCACCGCTGAGCAGGCGGGTCACCAGCTCGGCTCCTTAGTGAAAACCTGGTATGCATTCCACCTGCTGCCTTTTTATGCTCATGCTGTGATCAGCTGCAGCTGGATGCAATAACTGCATGCCAATGTGCATTGGCTCATTTAGTTTACACTCGAAGTAGATTGGTCTCTCGAAGCGAGATCCCGATTCTCCGTCTACGTAATATGTAACCGAGATATTCTCAGTGTAGGATATTTGATCATCTCATTAGAAATTGTCAAAACTCAAAAAGACTGATGCCTTTGTTTTGCCAACTCTTTATTTTTTTTATAGTGCATGCTGCATATTGTACATGTTTTTACGGCACATATATGTACAGATTAAAACTGCTTGCTGACTAATGTTTGTTCACTGATGTAAATTAAATCTCTTAATCTTTAACCATTGGATCTTTGAACCACTGAAACAGTTTCAAAAGAAGTCAAATGATTGTGTACTAGTCACTGAGATGCCACTGTTTTGTAATGACATAATATGAGAAACCATATGTGTCACGGCAAAGGCTCCCTATAGAAAGGTCTAAAAAGAAAAAAAAATACTAAATAAATAAATAAATAAATATATATATATATATATATATATATATATATATATATATATATATATATATATTTTTTTTTTTTTTTCTGGCGATTTTTTTTTTTTTTTGTTGATTGACCAAAGTTATAATGTAGAGCAAGGGTGCCCAACCCTGCTCCTGGCGATACAAAAACTCAAAACATTTATCTCCAATAATAAAAAAACAAAACTTAAACTAATAAATAATGTATAAATGAACACTCAAAAATTAAAGGCAGGTGTGTTTGATTAGGCTTGGAGCTAAACTTTGCAGGACAGTCGAATTATGCTTTGTGAGGTATTTTGTCAAATATTTGACATAAAGTCACAAAAAAATGTTTTGTTGTATTTGTTTAGAGAGACTTTTGATAATAGGCCGGTAAATGTATACTGGGATTGAAGCGGTGTGACTTGGCAAACCGTGTAATGCCAGAGTAAAGGCTAATAATGGCTGAATAAAACAAAAGAATAATGATAAAGGAATAATGAGGATTATGTCTCACCTGGCGGAGGTGTAAAAGGTTTGTCGAGTGAAAACAATAGCATCATCTATCAATAAACACACACCTTGTCACCTAGTAACTGTATAGGGTTCAATTTCACATCTTTTTGCTCTTGAATTGCTTAAACAAATTGCTTGTACACTTATCTGTATATCATGCTGATAGTATTTAAAAATCTGTAAATTATGTCCATAGTGCTGCCCTATCTGTATATTTATTGTACATTTGTAACGTATTGTAGACACTGTATATCCTGTACTTACTGCTTATTGCACTTCTGGTTAGACGCTAACTGCATTTTGTTGCCTTGTACCTTACATGTGCAATGACAATAAAGTTGAATCTACATCTAATCTAATCTAAAGTCGCTTGAATGTTTAAACTGGCAAGAAATAAAATAACCAAACCAAACCCATCCAAACAAAACAAGATAAAGTAATCAATAACCAGAATAACAAAAATAATTATTTAAGATACTTATAAGTAATAAATAATTACTGAATGAGATTAGCCTAATTTACAAATACTAACCACCTAAAATATATCACATAATAATTATTTGTGGAACCCATGTGAAGCCCGCTACTTGTGTTACCTGTCACCCTTCAGGAGCTATAGTTATTTAGAGAGAGAGAGAGAGAGAGAGAGAGAGAGAGAGAGAGAGAGAGAGAGAGAGAAAGACACTAGGTTATTAAGTGATGCATTTTATGGTCACAGTAAAACAGATAATTTCTCATGTCAGGCAGGTTGTTGTGATTAGTAATTAATTGGTAATTCTTTATAATTTGTCATTGTTATAAAATGAGTTTCTAAATGTGTTTATACATGACAGAATTTAGCTTTGACAAATTATAAGACACAGTTTAATGTATGTTTATCGATTTTATATGTTAAAATTGTCCAGGCTTGATTTTTTTTTGCTGTGTATGGTAGTAATGGTGGTGAATTTTGAAGATTGAGTTGTGCAAATGAATCCACTAGAGGGCGTAATTAACCGCGATTTTAAGAGTCAGACATTCGTGGACATGACAAACTACATAAAGGCCAATAATCAATAAGATCATAAACATTATGCTTGCCATTGTTGTTGATGCTACCATATTTAAAATATTATTCCCAGTTTAGTTTTAGCTGATAAACAGTTTTTACAGTAAGACAAATACATTAATCTAATTAACTGTTTAATAATGTTTTAATTAAATGCCTTTTGTTGAAAAGTTTATAAATCATTGTCAAATTCTGAAATTCATTTAAATATAATTAGATTACATAGGGCTTTTACGTGCAAATATTGCCTCATTGTGTATAAATAACAGTTAAAGGCTCAGTCTCAAGAAAGTGTTATTTGTGTGAAAAAGGGTTTCATTAGTCATATTATTTGATACATTTCAATCTGTTTAGTGTAATGCAAAATTATATATATATATATATAATATATATATATATAAAAAAAAATATAATTATTATTACTAATATATGTGTGTGTGTGTGTGTGTGTGTTTTCAAAATTCTATAAAAAAATATAGATATTATAATTATTATTACTAATAGAATTTTTTATGTTAATTTGATGGTTGATTTTTCATTGCATTATTTACATTTATATTGGCTTTACCTATTTATTTTTATTTTTTGGCACAAAGAGTTTATTAGTTTATTAGATTCATCAACAAAACATGATTTTTATTGATGAATATGTAAAATGTGCAGCGGGTTTGCCATTATTTGGTCAACTTAAGATTTTTACAGAATATATATATATATATATATATATATATATATATATATATATATATATATAAATGTTGTGTCCCAAGAAGTCCTGCATGGTGTGTTCTGTTCTTAATCACCATCTAGACATTTCAGAGTGAAGACAGAGACAGTGTTTTAAAACCTAGTGAGTATTTTTACATCATGTATGCGTTCCAGGTCACTGAGCCATGTGAGCATGTGAGAACGTGTCTGTGATGCCCAAAAATGCAGTCTACCTGTACATAGGCAAGGCACTATTTAGACAGCTGACCAAACCAACAGCAAAAACTTTTTTCAGTGTCTTGCGTGCTGCCATTGTATAATAGTGTTCCTCTCCCAGAGGCAACAACGGTAACCCTTAATGGAAAAAATCATGTTTTATTGATGAAACTGACTTTGCTCTGGGGCTTGACTACACTGACTGTATACACTGAATGCAAGTTATTGCTTCAGTGTGAAGTGATATGCCATTTATCATAGTTCATCTGCTGTGATGGAAAGAAGGCAATATGTAATTTAATTAAAATCCGTAAAATGTGCTTAACAAATTTGTTGTAGGGTCTAATATTAAGACTAAATTGGAGAAGTTAGGACTATTTTTATGTTTTTCTGTGATTGTTATTTATCCGGGTACTTTCATTTTTTAAAGATGTTTTGAGTTTCTCTATGAGCACATACCTAAAATTGTAAAATTATTATGATTCACAAAGTGAAGTCTAAAATTAAGTTTAAGTTTTTGAGACCAACAAAGAAAATCAAGGAAAAAAAAAAACAAAAAAACATTTATGTAATGGGACTTTTATTTCAAAACCTTCAGTACTCGGACTAATATAGCCCTTGTGACAACTAGCCCCGGTCTCTTCTATGCTCTTTTTTCTTTATGTGTGTTGGAGCAGAGGTGAGGAAACCTGCCCTAACCCTCGTCTCAATGAACACGCTTTAGGTTCAGAGAAAGCCATCAGGTGGCGCTATTGGCTTAAATGGAAACAGGACACACATGTGCTGGGGGCCCAGCACACAAAATTACGTACCTTGAATCTCAGCATTGGGGATCTGCAATGTGTACAGACTGGTTAATTAATTAATTAATCACTACTACTACTACTACTACTACTACTACTACTACTACTACTACTGCTACTGTAAATTAAATGCAAAAGACAGCACATGATGTTAGGAACATTTTTTTTTCTTAAGCACAGCATTTTATTAAAATTTAGCGCCAGTTTTTACTTTAGTTCAGCCAAAATACCCAGTTATTAAGTTATTTCTGTAAAACTGTGCCTTATTATAGTATATCCCCACGACAGTGTAAGAAGCTCTTTTTTATTTTATTTTATTTTTTCTGCTGACAGTGATGGCTAATCCTAGTTCATACAGAAATGCGAACATATTATTTTAACGAAAAACATATATATGTAAAACAATACAGTAAAAAATATAGTAGGTAGGCTACCTTTCGATTTAGACGCACAGTAGCTACATTTAATTGTACAGTTTAAAAGTTTTTCGTGAATTAAAAAGCATGAATTGCCACTGAAAATACCTCATAATTTACAGTGAAAGCCTGTAAAAAGATGTCTAATTTTTTATAATAGGCTATTTTATTTATCATCAGTTATAGGACTATTCATTTTAATGTTTTGTTGCCTACTCAACAAATATTTTACTCCACGTCATTAACGGGGTTCATGTTTCTGTAGCTCTGTTAATTTAGCATGTGCTTTTCTGTTATCAGTAAGTTGTATTGGAAAGTGCAAATCAAATGTAACTTGTTTAAGTAGCCTATGTTTACAACCTGTATTATTTCATTTAATGGATTTTAAGGTTTTGACCTGCAACATAGCCTAAACGAGCACTAAAATGCTTCCCGTATGGTGTCTAAAACGTTGTCATCGTATTGTCAGTGAATTTCTCGCGACCAAGCTGTCTGATATTCCCCCTCCGTAAATTTTGCAGGATTTTTTTTTTGTTTTTGTTTAAACGGGAGCGTTGCTGGTGGGCACGGAGACCCTCTGTACCCAATCTGCCGCCACTAGTCGCCCCCAGCGCCACACGTCACATCATGTCCGTACTTGAACTTGAATCCCATTCCATTCTTCAGAGGCAACCCCTGCCACACACACACACACACACACACACGCGCCGGGTCCTCCCTGTGAGCGGCGTGAATGCGAGACGTAATTGCTCGGGTCCTGATTGATCTGGAGAGGAGGTGTTGTCTTCAGAGGTTCAGCCATTCTGCACTCTGATGCCAAGCGCACATGGAGGACAGTGCCAAAGACTTCTCTCACCTGGCGAGCCCGCCGTCCACGGATCTTGGATTTCCTTTATAGCAGGACAACAACTGTCTTTATGTTTTAGGGATTTTTAAAGAAATAATATTTGAATTTTGAGACAGGGTTTTGGCGTTACTATCTCAGGTTAAGTGGCACTTAGTTAATGCCTCACGACAGTCGGATACAATTTAATCTGTTCACAGAGCACAAGTGCTAGTTTGTGCCGTGATAACGACTAGACTATCCCGCGAGCGAGCGCAGTGGAACAGTACCCGGGCTGTGGAGGAAAGTTTGGAGAGGTCCTCTGGAGCGCACACATTTAGTCCGAGTGTCCGTGAGATGCTGCTGTAAATGCGGGGCGATGTCCCGACGGAAGCAAGGCAACCCACAGCATCTGTCCCTCACACAGAGGGAGAATCTACCGAGTGAGTACAAGACCTCTGTCACCTTTATCCCACTGCCATTCTCTCATTATTACGAAGCAGAAGGGCAAAGAAAACTTTTTCTTTCTTTCTTTCTTTCTTTCTTTCTTTCTTTCTTTCTTTCTTTCTTTCTTTCTTTTTTTCTGATTTGTTTTTTAATGTTACAGTGTTACATGTGTTTTGCACATTTAGGATCATAAGCTCATAAAACCATCAAGTCAAGCATATAATTTGTTTTTGCAAAATCTAATTATGTGCACTATCCTAACTAAAACGGTTTATTTAATTAGAACCAAAAATAATAATGGTAGGCCAAGTTGAAGGTTTACATATTACAATTAGGCTATATTTATCGATAATCTATAACCAACAATTGAGGCCTGTTAGTTTTTATTGTTTATTTATTTATTTTAAACACACAGTATAAATGCATTGCTATGATGATACATTTCTCATTTACTGTGAATGATTGATTTGAACAATTTCGAAGTGCTAAACATAAAACATAATTCATAGCATACAGTTTTGTGAGACCCACACGTTCTGCTCTGTCCCACTCAACACACACACATACACTCACCTATTTTCTGTTATTGTCACACATATACACAAACATACATGGCTTATCAAGTTTACTTTATGTAGTTTATTTAAAAAGGCTCCAACTTTGCTGGATAGTCTGGTGTTCATTTGCATCTAAAAAAAACAAAAACAAAAGTGCTTATGCGTTTTAAATGAGTTTATTTTTTATCATAACCTCAGTTTTACAATATCAGGGTTCACATGCAACGGTCCTTGGTGTTCATCGTCAAAAAACAACACACTCCTTATGTTCATCTTCAATTAATCCTTTTATCTAAGATGCTTTACACACACTTTCCACTAGTAAACCTTCAAATAAAAGCTCCAAAGTACTCTAAACCTTTAAGTTTTCGTTTTGCCTAGTTTTTTCATTCCCCTAAAAGCTTTTCTTGCACAATAAAAAAAAGCATAAATTAGTTGCAATGTAAACTTTTCAGAGTGACATAATGCAAAGTGTTTACTTAAAAAAAAAAAAAAAAACACAAAGACGTAATGTCTAATTTATAACAGCTCAATGTTATAATCTTTACACTATGTTTACAAGTGTTTATAACATTCATTGTAGCCATAAACAATAAAAGACAAGGAAGGTTTATCCACAATTTGCATATCACAGATATGATTTACCCCATACACCCCATACAGTATTATTTATGAAATTAAACTCCAAAGCTTCTATTTTAAATGTTTCAATTTATTATTGAAGATGTGTTTGTATTTATCAAACAATTCCTGATAAAAACATAAAATATTTAAAATATTTTACAATGATTTTATTTTTAGAAATGTTCGCCACAGGAGATAAGAAAAATGTGTTAAAGGAGTGGGTGGGCTTACAGAGAGCGGTGGCCTTTAAATTCAAACCACTGCAAGTCTGCCCGTTTATTTCACCTGATGCTGTTTATTTAGCAGATAGTTAGCTGCTTTTAATTTTTATTTTCCCAAAGTAATTATTTTTTTTTTGGTTTCTTTCCAGTTGTTGTGACTAATAAATACTAAAACATTTTGTAGATTAGTGCTCGCTTAAATATGTATGTCTGTACAGCAAAACCCATCCAGTGTAAGTGTGTGTCGAGCAGAATCATTATACTGTGTCTCAAATACGTGTTTAGCTCAAACATAATTAATCTGGCGGTGTGTGTGTGTGTGTCAGTTGGCAAATGTGCAGTTTACATTGTGCGCTCTATACACTCTATCGCATGTGTACAGAGTGTAAACCGACACTTTTTAAGTGGACTCCGTTCAGGTTTGCACACCAGCCTCCATTCCAGTCTTCACAGGCTCTTTCTGGGGTGTCTGTCTGTCTGTCTGCGGGGGAAAACCAAAGTGCCCTCATTTGGCTATGTCAATGCTTTTGGCACAAAACATGTCAGTTAGCTGGAGGTTGCACAATAGAGAGATTCTGCCCAGAGCGACAAGACCTATAGATCACACTCAGAGAGAAAACCAAGGAACAGGAATATCAACATACTTCACGTCTTGAAATAAACGCGGGGCGCACTCTCCGCCCGCATGTACATGTACAGGTGTGTGCATTAAAGCAGACGTCTCGAGCCACGACCTAAAATGGCAGGGCTTTTGCAGAAGCAAATACGGGTTCTTAAGGAAGTCTAAGAGATGAAACCGCTCGTATTTAGATTTCTGCAAACCGCCTCAATACCAAATAATCTCATTAGTTTAGTTTTTTTCATAAGTAGCATGTAAATTGTGTGAACATGTATGATTCCTTACATGAGTAGTTTTTCTCGGTTCAAACACCCCGACTTTTGGACGGCTTGCTTGAAATGTTCAAACGTGGGTGGGGGCCGTCCATTAAGGCCCTTACTGGCTCTTAAAATGTAAAATGATTCTTTAATGGCTGTGAATGTCAGCTCTTTGAATGTTTACATGATGTTTTCCATGATCTTTTAGTGGCCGGTGGTCATCATGCTATTAAAACGCAAGGCATTAAAACGCAGCCCACAGCGCCTTTGGTTTCTAAGAGTGGAAAGGGTCACATCAGCCTTTTACAAGTGGCCCTCTTCTTTAAACGTGACTTTATGGTGATGTCCACCCTTTTTGTATGTGTTAGCACTGCTTTCGAGAGAACTTATTTTCACAGACCGTGTGAGCCGAGAGCTGTTTGATGGACTTGTGGTTACCCGCCGATCGGACTCGTTTGACCTGACTTGGCAAATATTATAGGCGAGTCTCTATTCCACTGCACAGTATTTCGGTTTATTTTATGAGTGTCGTGTTTGCTGGTTTGCACAGCGTCAGTGGAGTGTAAATGTGCACGGTTGAAGCTGATAGGGGGTGCTGTAAGTCCTTACGAGAGGGAAAGTGATAGAGAGGGTGTATGTGTGTGTGTGTGTGTTTTCTTTGAGAATCTGATTACTGCCTTCAAGAAACGTGATAACTGTATTTATATGGTTATGGTTAATAACCTGAATTGCTATCTCTCCTCCCAAGTGTATCATTCCCACAACAGGCTCAGTATAAATCTCTTATCTTACACTAAAGGTAATTAATTCAATTTATTGGAGTTTAGATTTCACCCTGGGGAGCAGTAATATAGACGCTGTGCCCACTGTGCTCATTGCTCCTAAACATTTCATGTCCTTGCCTCCAATCAACTTTTTAAAATAATATTTCTGGTTTTGATTTCGAGCCCACAGCTTTATGTGAAATTTTGGGGTTCGGAAGAGCGTGCACACGTGCATTTCAGAACTGTGCGCATTTGTTTGGCACACATCCAGAAGCAGTTGACAGTGTATAGGCCTTAAACGAAGATAAGAAACAGACATTATCAAGCACATGGATTATTTTTTTAAAATGCACCTGGTGAGCACAAAAATCACATTAGACAAAATCTTTTAACGCAAGCTGAAGATGTTAACGGTTCCGCAAATATATATCACTCATAATCTTTGTTCTGAATGCGCTTAGTGTTCTCTGTCACTGTTATTATTATTTTTTTTATTATTCAAGAGCCATAATTCAAAATTTAATACAGAGAAATAACCTCAATAGACTTTACCTCAAATTATTTATGATTAATCATTTTTCATAGCTATTCAAAATAGTTGATCAGTATTTTTTATGACCACTTATTAAACATTTATATTATCACAAATATAAATGGTTATATGCTTTCTTTTATTACTCTAATAACTACTGTATTACTAAAATGCCTTTTTAATAGAGTATTCTCTGTTATTCATTTTTATGTACTGGTTTTGTCTTTACGTAAATCTTTTTCTCTTTTCACCTAAAGTGAGATTCAAAAATCTTAGACCACTAATAAAAGTGAATTTGTGCATCATATTATCAACATAACAATTTCAGTAAAAAGTTGAATAATAATTTTAAAAACATTACTTTCAGAAAATCTGTTTGCTTTAACAACAGCAGCATTCGAGCTGCATGAGCTCCACAGTTTGTAAAAAAAATAAATCAATAAAAAAACATAATTACATTGTACAGCATGAATTGAAAATGTTTCAAAGATCATCTCTTTTCTATTTCAGTGCAAGGCAAATCTGATTTTGGTCTAAAGTTCACATGATCAGTGTAACAAATAAGCTTTTTAAATGAGTGAAATTGGAAATAGTGAAGAATCCTGCTCATAATGTTTCTTTGTTTTAAAATGTAATGTTCATTTCGTTTAAATTAGATTACAGGTCCCACGTGAGCAAATATCTGTAAATGCACTGTATTATTATTAATAGAAAACTTAAGTTGATGGTGTACGCAATTCACGATATATCAGCTTTACTGCTTCTTTACACACTTTTTATTTTCTATAAAGATTTAAGTTTCGGCTTCTGAATGAAATATCACAGCACACACATGATCTGCTGTGCACCTGTGACTCTCACATACACCTTCTTCTATTGCGTCTGGCCCGTCCAGGACGCCGTGGCTGCCACCCAGCACACCCTCCGTGCGTAATTCCTTGGCATTGGGTCCTTGCCAAGCCCACTATGTTTGTATTCTCCTTCTTGGCATTACTCCACTGCTCTGGGGGTCTCCTGTCAGCCGGCGGGAGAGCTGCAGACAGCCGAGTGTGTGGCAGCGGCTCGGTGCAGCTCTCGCAAGCATCCTTCAGATCATGTATGTGATGTTTTGTTTAGATATCACATGCTGCTCAAACTGACTTTGGTCGGCTCTGTGATGGTGGAGGTTCTAAATTTAAGACAGATTAAGAATATTGTTTTAAAAGAATTCAGTTCTACAGGAGTTAAGTTACTGTTGCTCTTCCCAAGGCTCCTACACTTTTAACAATAAAGGTTCCAAAGGGGTTTTCACACTTTTTTTATTTATTTTTTATTTTATTTTTTTGCAGTTACGCCACAGAAGAACCATTTTGGGATCCCCAATGAACCTTTCAGTTATTAAAAGAACCGTTTTTTCTTAGTGTGCAGAATATTTTATAATGTAAAGAACTTTTTGTGCATTGAAAAGGTTCCATGGATGTTTCTTCTTGAACCATAGATGCCAGTAAAGAGCCTTTATTTAAGGGTGTACAGCCAACCAGTGTGTGTTTGTCCCTCAGGCAGAGACTGGAGTTGATTTGCTATCGGATCTCATACTGCTGCTGTTTTTTTCCTGTCTTTATGCTCTCTGTGAATCTGTTTTGTATCTCAATGTGGTTTTGTGTTGAGTCCGATACATTTCACAGCAAATAGACTGTTGACTGTTTCGTCATTGATAATAATGCGGGAAAATGGCATCGAGACGCCAATTAGGGAATTTTGTGAGGGTACGAAGTGATAAAGATGTAAGTGATTTTCACATACAAAACGGCTGTTTGTGAAGCTCCTTAACCACTGTTCCCAACGTGCACCTGTGACGCACTGACATGCCTGAGAGCGAATTCTAAATCTTCTGCTGCGACATACCTGTATGGTGCATGTGCACCTCTCCAGCATCCGTCCAGCATGCAGAGAAGTAGACCGGAAACACAGATACCACTGCAAGGCTTCAACTGTACTACCTGTCACACATACCACTGTAACCTGCACACACACACAGTACTACACACACACACACACACACACACACACACACACACACACACACACACACACACACACACACACACACACACACACACACACACACACACACACACACACACACACACACACTCTCTCTCTCTCTCCACTGATCTTACTGTGCAATTCACAGGTGTTAATCTGTGCTGTGTGAGCTGTGAATTGTGCTTTATGAAGACAGAATCAGACACATGTAACTTGTGCCAATACTAGAGAAATTTCTTTTCCATCAACAGATTCTATCCAGTTCTTTTGGACACGCTCAGCTTGAGGCGATTTGTGAGGATAGCTGCAAATGTGTGGAACATTTTGATCCATGAAGTTATTTCAAAGAACTCATTTGTCGTCTAGAGTCTACAGTACATGCAATACTCCAACAAGCAAGTTAATCATGTCTGGACTAGTTTGATAGCCAACAGATTTGCAGCTCACAATAACTGAAGAACAAAAATCACAGACACACCAATAACAACAGGTACTTTAATTAGCTAAGCCAACTATTTTAAATTCAAACTAGTCAAGGCAAGGCATATGTATTTGTGTTATTGCATATTTTATATAGACCAAAATGTTAATTTAAAATGCTTTACATAATAAAGAAAAAGAGCTATGAAGAGAGATTTAAAAGATATATAAAAGTCAAATTTAATAAAATATTTTGTTTGTCATTATTTGGCCACTCTCAAGTCATTACAAACTTGGATATGCTTTTCCATAAAAAGGGATACATTTTGAAGAATCTTTATGCAGATCTTTTCCCTACAATAACAGTTAAATGTGACAATGCGAATCAACCTCCATAAATGATAAAAAGCAGCATAAAAATAATCTAATTGACTCATGTTTGGTCTTCTGTTATTACCCATAAAAGCTTTTTGTGACAGAATACACTTTAAAACATAATTCACTAAAAATATGTCCAAATATTATTTAGAAACAGATGAAATGGAGAAAATTTCAATAAACACCAAAAAAATAAAAAAAATAAATAACAACATGAATGTCGGGATAAATAAAAAATAATTATGGAATGGTCTTTTAAAAGCAGTAGATTAAAAAATAAATGAAACAGAACAGTCAAAAACTAATTCAAATATGTATTAAAATAAATGAAAAAAAAAAGTATTAATAATCAGTATAATAAGTAAAATTTCAGTAAAATTTCAGCACAGTGGTTAATTTGAGAACATAAGCAGATGTTTTCAGTCTGGACTTGGTGAATAGTTGATATTGTTTTCATCATCAATTTCTTGTTACATTTTTACTCCATAAGCCAATGCTTTGACTTTGATGATGAAAACAATATTCAAATTTATACAAAATACATTGGTAGGATTTTATCTTAGTTGTTTGCAACTATCTGTGGCAAACTGAGCTGTTGCAGCTAAAAATTGATTATTGTAAGCCACTTATTATTATGAATCATAATGTGGCTAAAATAGAGTCGTGCATTAATTGATAATTTTTCCTCTATTTTCACTGCTCTGTTGCAGCAGATCATGATGCAGGGGTGGATCAGTGCCCATCGGAGGGCTCCATAGCCATCCCTGTGGGCGGAGCCGGAGAGAGTGACCTGCTGACCTGCGGTCAATGTCAAACTAACTTCCCCCTGGGAGATATTCTAGTGTTTATCGAGCACAAAAGGAGACTGTGCCCCGGATCTAGCTCATGTTTCGACAAACCGACTGACTGCGGCGGCTCCCCGTCCCCCAGACCACCACGGGCAGAAGACTGCCGGAGGTCTGGACCGGTGGAGGTTGGGATCCAGGTCACTCCAAGAGAGGAGGAAAAACGACTGACGCCCGCCAGAGGAATCTGCCCCATGCAAGAGGGCGTCCCAACTGGTAGGTGTTTTACACTGAGGGCTGGAGGAGGGGAAGCTTTAATAGTCTGAAGCCTGGCAGGAGAGAGAAGTCTGTGAAATGACAAACACACACACACAAAGATATTTACTTTTATACTTGAAATTATAGAGCCCCGCACATGGCACGCAGGAAAAAAATGGTAGGCTTAATCATGTGCATGATTTACTATTTCGTTCACTCGATTTATAAATTGTGAAATAAATTGTTGAAATAATTAAGATTTTTACAAATCTACTAATCTTCTGCCAGTTATACTGCATTTATTAAATAATATTATCTTTATATTATTATAAAAATACAGTAAAATAGTAAATTATTAATAATAATAATAATAAAACACTTATGTAAGGGATGTAAGGCAATGTAAATTATTCCCTTGTTTACAAAACTGAACTTTCAGCAGCCATTCATTTTTGTGAAAACTTTTTTTAAAGATTCTGCAATAAATAGAAATGAATTTGAAACAGATTTTTTTTGTAACTTTATAAATGTCTTTACTGTCACTTTTGAGTCCTTGCTGAATAAATATATTCTTTCTTTCTTTCTTTCTTTCTTTCTTTCTTTCTTTCTTTCTTTCTTTCTTCTTTGTTTTGTTTTTAATATAACTTTTAAATGGTATCAGAGTTTTCCACAAATCAGTATATTAGAATGATTTCTGAAGGACACGTGACACTGAAGACTGTTGTAATGATACTGAAAATGCAGCTTTGCATCACAGGAATAAACTACATTTTAAAATATATTAAAACAGTTTTAATTGTAAACATATTTTAGTGAAAGTGACTTACACTTTTTTTTTTTCTCGCATTTACTTGTTTTACTTTATTTTTGATAAAACAAGTGCAGTTTTGGTGAGCATAAGATGTTTATTTAAAAACCACCACCACCAACAAAGACTTTTGACCGTTGGTGTACAGTATATGATTTTCATTAAAACCAATTCTCTAAAAAAAATTCAAATATCTTAATCAATCAAATGCCATCATTCCACTGGAATACACGGTCCATGAACTAAGGTTCATGTGCAAACTGATGTTAATATTTGGTCTCTATAGG
>NC_056591.1:4220861-4290861 GCF_018340385.1 Cyprinus carpio
AAACCAAATTGAACTAGATCTCTCTATAGTGTTTGATGGACAGTCTTCTGTACAGTTTCAGTCTCTCTGACCTCTAGCAATAAAACGCAAAGCCACCATGCCTGGCACTTAATAGAATCCATACCCATGATCCCTTGCAACACCCAAGCTATGCCAGCATCTCTGTTGCAGGGTGCCTGTGGTTAGAGCCTCTGAGATTTCGGGCCGGCTTATTTTTGGGATCTGTCCAAACGAGACCACCCCGTCGCAGTCTGATTGGTGCTGTCTACCGGCAGGGGTCAACCTGGACCATGTTGGATGCATTATAGAACAGGACAGCACTGCATGTGCACTCCATGCCGAGCCCTGGTGGAAAGAGTTAAAGTCTCCCACATGAAGGCATCAAACGCTCCACATACCACTTTATTGTAGTCATATGGCAGCAGATTTGATATTTTTCCTTCCACAGCGGGGAATAAAACTCGCCACTAATTTGGACTGTGAGCGTCGCCGCTAAATTTCAGCATGTGCTGATGGTGTTGACCAGATGTGTAACGCTTTTTTCCCATCTTCCTCTCTGTCTTACTATCGCTCTTTTGTCAAATTAGCCACGACTGAATTCAAGTAAAATATTTAAGAAGAAATTGCAAGGATGGTGATGACATGACAGTGGTTGATAAACGTTGGGTATAATCGGCACTGCTACCAGTGGAACACTGTAGCACTATTTTAAAAACTACCCTTCTGAAAAAGCCACCTGTAACAAGTCTAAGCTGGTTTACTTGTCTTTGCTGGATTAAGCTGGTCTATAGGGCTTCACGATATATCATAAAGAATCAATATGGCTAAGTGCGGTTATTAAATCAGCTCATGATGCAGCTCAGTAAATGAACCAAGCCTATCTGAGAAGCTGAAATAGCATATAATGAGCTGAATGTGTAAATGAACACAGTGCTGCGCTTCACTCTGAAACCCGCAGTGCATATATTTATTTCCTGGCAAATAAACATAATTAAAAACAAATTAATAGTGATATTGTAACCTTGTTACAATTATTTTTATTAAATACTTTTTAATTTTAAACTACAGTAGTAGTGTTACAATATATTTATTTGTGTTAATTTAATTATAATCACAATAAAAATAATGAGATTTTTTTTAAAAAAACAAACAAACAAACAAACAAAAAAAAATCTCTGCTTATTTATGATTACTGAAATAGTTTTCAGTTGGTTTTTCCCAAATTGTTCAAACCTAAAATTATGGTCGCAAAAAAAGTTAGAGTAATTGTTCAATAATAATTAAATAACACATTTTTCAATTATTTTTAGGTTCAATGCAGAAATCACACCAAAATCACCCAGTCATTCTAGAATGATTAATTATTTCCAAATATAGCTAGTCAGCTAGAGATTTTTTTATCTTTATTTTTTTAAATATAGTGCAGCCCTAGTGATTTCCCATCCTGGCCAAGCTGGTGATTAGCTGATTGGCCAGCAGGTCTTCCAGCCTGATCAAGTGTCCAAAATATACTTCCTTCGTTCCAAAACCTTCTAAAACCAAGCTGGAAAACTCATCTTAGGCTGTTTTTCTAAACAGTTTTTTCAGGCTTTATCAGGTTACTCATAGGATCCCCCCCCCCCCCCCCCCCCCCCCCCCCCCCCCCCCCCCCCGATTCTTATCCAATTGACATTAGAATGGCTTTACCAGCAAGACATTACGATAGACTTGGCACTGCAGGGTGAGAAAGTGTTTGCGTGGAGAGTTATTTGCCAAACACTGAATGGTGTGTCACAATCAGCCAGCCAAGCCACACACATGCTGATGCCCAAAGGACAAGGCTATTCTGGCGGCTGTCTTATCCAGACAGTGAAGGATACTGGGTTACGACTCTCTCAAACCTGCAACATGTGCAGTAGTCTATCTGTACTTTAATGACATCTTACACGTGGCACGTGGTTTACTGACAACAAACATTTTATGTGTTGAGTTTAAAAAAGCTCAGGGTCTGTGAACATTTGAAAGGATGTTAATAAAAACAGTGTCATTATCAAGACGAGATCATGCAGACTGCATTGAATTATACTGCAGTAAACGGCAGTGTTTTCGACCGTTGCTGTGGTTTAGTGTCAGAGTTTGGTGGCAAATTTCTGTCATTGTGTGTGGAGTCCTGCTGGGTGGCACCATAAAAGTAAAGTAGTTCTGATACAACTCGACTGTTTTTCTCAGTCCGTCTGTATTTTTATAGTAAAATAATGGTGGGAGTTCACTGGGAACGAATTGCGCCCACTGATAATGTTGTTTATTTGCACATGCTGTCTGTGTTTTTCAGCACTTAATACACTAAAAGAATAATGTAAATCAAGTAATGCATGAAAATCATTCGAAACAAATTGCTCAAAACAGTTTGCACGCTACAGTTCATCTTGCAGGTCGGTTTACAGCAGACTACTAATTTTTGGCATACTTTATTAGGACTATATAAGGTCACAGTGTTGAATTCACCCTTGGTTCTCTCTGATATGATATATTTGAACCTGTGTGCTTTCCATGAGCAATCCCTTTATTGCTGTTTGATTCTCTCACTAATTATTTTTACACCATAAAAACAAGGGGGGGAAATCACAATGTTTTTCATGGCCTATATGGTCTGTATTTTACAGTATTTTACATTATTGTTAATGCTGTTTCTAAAATAAAGTGGGATTTCACTGAGAACAAATTGTTGCCATTGATTACATTTTAATTTTACATTACAAAAGATTACATTACCCACCCATCAAATTCAAGTAATGCTGAAAACTCCCCCCGAAAAATTTCTCAAGGCAGTTTGCATCTTGCAATTCATAATCTTACAGGTCGGTTTGCAGCAGACTACTGCATTCTGCCAAATTAACCATTTGTGTTAGTGTGCGATAATAAAATATATTGTTTTTTTATTAGCTGTCTTTTTTGGTCTTTTGTCATCTCAAAAATCAGCTCCGAGTACTTGAACATGAATGTAGTACTCCAAAATAAGGGGAGGGGCTGCTCTGCCATGTTGATAGTGGTTGATGACATTAGAGTCTGAAGATTTGTAGGGTGAGAGCCGCCATGATAATTCAGCATTATACCCTCCCTGGCAGCCCACTGAATGAATAAACCCTCAGTCTTATCAGTTTTTATTCATGCCAGTGAAGGCTTGTTCTTGCATGTAGTGTGCGGCAGATGTGGCCCTCCCGGTATGTTTGCTAAAGGCATTGGCTAGATGAAAGACTGTTCTTAACCATAAGCTATGTGGGGATCTGTGCCAAAAGCTGAAAACACATCATTGTGAAAACAGCCCTGGGAGAAGCTGATCTCCCCCAGCAGAGGATGAAGAGGGCTTCAGCAGAGGGCTCAGGACGAGATGACACTCTTTTAACTTGGACTTTTGTTCTCATAAATATGACTGGCATGGAGTAGTTAACGTCAATGTGGTCAATCAGTTTATAACTGTAGATACAAAACTTCTCTTCTTAATCTACATACTTCTACACACTACAAGTACATGGACAGTACATTGTTTTGAGTATGTAGAAAAATAATTAAAAATAGATTTACATTATAATGCACAGTATATGAAACATGTAAAAGAACAAAGGTCTACTGTTTGAATAAAAAAGTAGATTTGTTATAATAATAGAGGAGGGACTTCTGGGATGCTGGTTGGATAGCTGGTTTAAATAGTCCAAGAGCAGAGCTCAAAGACTTATAACTTTGAATTTTAATGATAAGTTGGATATTAGACAGGTTTGTGTGTGTGGTCTGAAACTGAGTAGGATAAACGTGGTATTAAGTATAAATAACAATTATAGTACACATACTACAATTTTAAACATTTGTCCTGAGATAAAAAGAGAAAGTATTTCATTTTCAATGTGAAAATTAGAACTTACTATATTATGATGTATTTTAGTGTAGATGCACGTTAATGCAAAAAAAAATATATAAATAAATAAAAATAAATAAATAATAATAATAAATAAAATACAAATAAAAAAGTAAAATAATGTTTAACATAGTATTTAAAAATAGTAGACAGTACATAGATTGTAGTACTCTGTTAGTATTCCATCTGGAATGTATTTCCATTGTAAAAATTAGAACCTATAAATAAATATGTATTCAAATATGTATTATAAAAAAATATATGCTTTAACTTTCACTTAATAATATATAACATAATGCAATATATATATGCATAATGCATTATGTTAAATATACATTCTGATCACAACATAAATACAAATAAATATCCAAAATAAACCAATTAAATATCTTTTACTGGTTTATACCGATAAATTAAAAGAATATTAGGACACACTGTCACATCATGAAACATCATCTAGGCATATTTTTTGGCATCAGACTTTGATTTGACACATGCTAATTCTAAGCTTGCTTACTATTTAGAATACATATTATGCATCCAAAACTTTAACCTTAGACTACATGCTTTTGATTTGACATATGAGTTTTTTGGTCACCTGTACCTGTGCCAAGGATTATGGGTATTCAGTGATCCTTGCTCCAGTCAGAGCGCTGCAGCTTTGGTCCTGCTGAGTGCAACAGAAGTGGAACCCATTCACATGACTGGCATGTGTCACAGATCCAGCGCACATAAGGCATCTAAGGAGCTGTTTTACAGGGCCCTGATTGTTTTGGAAGGCGTGCTGAGGGCCTGTGTATTTTTACAGTGAGCTTTAAATGGGTATAGAAGCCTGGGCCCAGCTGGGGACCATTATAGTATATGTTATCCAAAAAAAAAAAAAAAAACAGGGCAATTATTTTTACATACAGGAATAGTTCTTTATAGTTTTTTGCTTCCCTTGCTCACACACATGTAAGAAGTGAGGCTTAGCAATGTTCAGTTAGCCCCTGATGGTAAATAGCGTAACTACATTCTGCTGCCAAAAACATCTTTATCCATTGACAGCCAATCAAAAGTAGCCGTGTATTCTGATGAAATGCAATGGCATCAGCCAGTCTGCACAGTCAGGACACCATTTTCCTGTGGCTCCAGAATGAGAGCTCTTTTGCCTCAATAAACTCCTAATTACTGCTTAATAGTAAGGTAGTTGATAACTTTAAGTATAGGGTAGGAATAAGGGATCTAAAATGTGGTCATGCAGAATAGGTCATTAATATGTGCTTTATATGTACTAATGATCAGCCAATATGCTAATAATATGCATGCTCATAAGCAAGTAGTTAATAGTGAAAATTGGTCCCTAAACTAAATTGTTACCTCCAGTACAAACATCTACACATTCTTAAAATAAAAATACATTTACTTGCATAGCAAAATTACTTAAAATATAAAGTCTTGCTTTCTGAAACATTGAGTTTATGCATAAAATAATAATAATAATAATAATAATAATAATAATAATAATAATTAATAATAATAATAATAATAATAATAATAAATCTGCCAATGGGGTAATTTAAATAATAATAATAATTTAAAGGGAAAACCTTTTTTTTTTCTTTTTTCTTTTTTTTTTACCCCATTCAAATTGTGCACTTCTGGGACATACTGCACCAGCCAAACAGAGATGAATGAGTATGTTAATTGTTATTTTTGTTTATCAATCTTTGTGTCTTGAACATAATAATGAAACATTCTAAAGGGCAAAACTTAAAACTTAACATGAGACTATTTTAATTCCGTCTCATGTCAAGCTATTAGCAGTAACTGCTGGGTATGTGGGTGAGAGATTTGATTGTGATCCAGGGTATGATTGCGATGACATGAAGCAATGTTTGCTTTGAACTGGTCCCTTGATGTCCCCCTATTTGCTTTTTTCTCTCCACCCCGCTGGCTTTTCCGCGTCTCCCTTCAGCCGCAAGCACCAGTGTCATCCATCAAGTTCCTGCAGCTCTTCTTTAAGGCCTTTTCACGCCAGATCTTAACGCGGTGACGCACACTCCAAGCTATGATTCAGACTAGTTGCAATGCCACAAAATGCTGTGCTAATGCACTTCTCTCTGTTCTCACCGAGCCAAGAGTCATAGCTCTTACTGACAGAGAAGTCTTTCCAGTTGTTTTTCACTGTCCTTTCCCGTCTGCACCGTAGGACGTCTTCGCTCTGGCAGTATCAGATGATGACAGGGAACTCTAGGGTGGCATGTGTTTTCATTTAGACGGTTGCGCTACCCTTGGCTGGCCTGTTTCTTCATGAGACTGACGGTGAGCATGCAGGAGGAAGTAGAAGGCTGATGTATGGGACAGGAGGCTCATGGTGGTAAATACTGCCAAAAATGGTTTTATTAAGTATCTTTCTCTTGTTTTGCAGTGAAAATATCTGAAGATCTTTAAAGCCTGAACAATAAAATTTTTAAAAACGGGTTTTTTTTCTGTTCTGCAAAATTTGCAGGTAAAAGATAACAGGACTGGATGTGACAGAATACAATGATCAATTTAAAAATAATGCCAATGAAAAAAGCTATTCCCTAAACCAACCCTAAATAACTGCTCTCCAAACTGTTGTTTTTTTTTTTTTTTAAATGGATCATTTAATAATATTCAAGTGAAGTGTAATACAAAACTGGCTAAGTAGAAACTGCCAGAACAAGCGCCTCGTCCATTGTGGATCTGGTTACAAAGCTCCACCCATATAGAGGTAACTGACGAACCAAGAGGCTTGCTATTGGTCGTGCTGTGAATTTGTGTCAAGTTCAACCTGACACGAAATTCGCATAGGGAAATTATTTCAAACCCAGAGTCAAGTGAAATGCTTCATCACTCTGAGTCACACTGAATTTTTCTCACATTATTTTTGCCAAGCCTCATCAGGACTGCCATTTTTGATCTGCTGAATACTTGCTTTATCTCTTCTACAATGGGATTGCTTTATATTTCTACTATGGCATTAGATTTTGCTTGCATCCACACCATTAGGTGTCAGTATAAGCCCCAGAGGACTGTCATATCAGTGCAAGTGGATCCTTAATACATTTAAATAATGTGAATTTGTTTTAAAAGTAATGTTTAAATATTTTTACCGGAAAATGAGAAAAAACATAGGGATTAGGAAAATTTTCTCTCTCTGCAGTACAGTGCAGGCTCCTAGAACTTAAGGCCATTTAACCCAAACAGGTGAGTGGATTTTGTGTGTTTGAATGAATTTATACAGGGATCTAGATGTTTTCTTTGTTTGTTTGTGACAGTGGCCGAGAAAATATGAGTTTGTTTGTTTAAGCGTGGGTGTGTCTGTGGGTATGTACTAGGTGTCTTTTGTGTGAATATGCATCAATATGCAATGTGTGTGTGTGTGTGTGTGTGTGTGTGTGTTGGTGTGTTGCTTCTCTTTTAGAGGCAGTTTGTGTCCCTTCTCTGTGTTCCTGCAGATGAAGACAGATTGGAATGGTTACTGCACCAGGCCTGCTTTCACTTAGACAGGAGACAGCCATGTGTGTATGAATGTGTGTGCGCCTGCCATAACCACTATTCCTGTGGCTTCTTTACACACAAAGTTTTTCCACTGTAGAATGGGAGTCTTTTCATATACAGTTGTCTGTCCTCATTATGGCCAGGAATCACAGATAACTCTAATCCACCAGAGCAGTGTACTATAAGAGGATTATGGGTAAAAAAGGACTACAGTGAAACTGATAAATTATTAGTTCAGTTCAGTATTGCCAGAGCAAGCTTTTACACTACACACCTGGCTCATGGTTATCAAGCTTGTTAGGCCAACAAACATTTGCACCACAAAAATCATTTTCTCAGTCAGTGTGTTTGTTTTATGTAAAGTGTGAATATTCCTAAAATAAATTTACTTGAGAATCAAAATTAGTAACAATGTAAGTTAATATCATGTTTTCAGGGAATATTGATATTGTTTAGCTTATTACTCTAAGCTCATTGAAAATGTTTTGAGCATGAATTTTGTCCATGAGTTTATTAATATACAATGCAATTATATTTCTCTAGTATATTCATCTTGATTTTAGAATTTTTAATTCTAATATTTCTGTTTATTATAACTAAACATCAACTAAACAGTTTATTTCCCACACACACTTCACTGCAGGCTCTGGAATTTTGCATGAAAATATCAGACTCCCCTCAGGAAACTGGTATGGTGATTTTGGCCCCAGCATGTGGTCTGGTTTTCCACTCATCATCTTCCTGCCAGAATCATTTATTTAATTGTCATAATCATTTATCAAAAACAATATGATGGTCTGTCAAGGCTCACAGCTGATTCACTGAACAGTCACATCTATCATGAATACTGAGAGAAATCTAGACAGAGAGAAACAGTAAAGGAAGGATAGACAGTCAACCATCTGTAAAATTGAAAGTTGTATTATGTCATTTTTAGGTGTTCAAATTCCTAAATCTTAACATGTATGGAGTCAGTCTGTAAGTAAGCCAGTTTTATGTTGATTTCCCAGAGAAGTGTAGAAAGTGTAAACTGTGGCATCATCAAAGCATGTTTGTTTTGACCATCCTGACCAACCTTACATAGTAACTATGATTTAACCAATGGCATGCGTTTGGGGCGGGGCTATCTGTCTAACGATTCAATGACAGACAGGAGTAGTGTACAGAAAACCTGTAGGAAAACAGTCATTACTTTTGCAGTTCCATTTGGTACCACTAGAGGCATAGAAATAGCACAGTTAACCTAAATTGACTTAAAGAATTAGCAAAACTTCAAAAGTTTGTAAAAAAAAAAAAAAGACAAATTTCTATGGTACACTTTCCATAGCAGGACAGATATTGTTTAGCTCCCTCACACACACAAACACTCACATCTAAATCACATCACGGATCCCCTAGAGTGTGTTGGTGGCACGACAGCAGAGTTGCACTACACAGAATGCTGCACCTCTGTGTTTCTAATTAGCATAGTGGTCTGGCCCCCTGATTAGCCACGATCATCACAAACAAGACATCAGTGATGCGAGGTGAGGCCCCACAAGCCCCTGGGAGCCCCAGATCACAGGCATGCTAATGAGGGCCTGCGTTACTGCGGTATGAGGTGTCAGCCTGGCTTGTGACAGGTGCACAGAGGGGATGTTTGGGGGTGGGGGTGGATTGGTCTGGAGAGGAGTGAAGGCGTGTCGTAGTCCCCATGGCATCACCTCATCTTTTGTTCTCTATGCAAATCCACTGCTGTGGCTTTCGACAGCTAGTAATGTTACGGGTTCGAGGGGCAGAGCTGTTAGACTGCCATGCCCGAGTTGTACACACATGCACATATGTTGTTCCACTGCAATTATAGAAGTGTGACATCATCATATAAATTGTATGCATTGCATTCACATATAAATCCTTGCATTGTGACATTTATCAAGCAGTTTATCAAGTTTCATGCATGTTTCATGCAGTTGTTTTTCCATTCACATACTGTAGATGCTCTTGAGTTGTCCCAAGTTTTATGTATTTGCACATGCTCATAAACAATTTCCACACAACATCACAAAAAAATTGTCTTTGGGATATTATGTGTTGCACACATTTTGCATGCATTTGCACAAGCATATAAGCCATTGCATTGACACAAGTTTCACGACTTCACATGCTCATATGTCCTTTCGTTGTGACATCTTAGAATAACTTGCACGCATTTGCACATGCACTTTTCTTTGCAATATGATTACCAAATGGGTTTCACACATTTGTACATGCTTATGTCATCAAACAAGTTGCATGCATTGCATTCGCACACAATCTTGTCTTTGCAATATAATTACCAAACATGCTGCACGCATTTGCATATGCATAGATGCCTTTGCATTGTCACAAGTTTTATGCATTTGCACACACACACATCATGACATGAGTTGGACACATTGCACATGTCTTTGCATTGTGACAATACGTTGTATACATTCATACATTCACATCGTTGCAATGTCACCATCAAAAGAGTTGCACACATTTTCCCACATATATTTTTGAATTGTAACATCACGAAAGGAGTTTCACACATTTCCACACATGCATATATTTGCATTGTGGCATCATCAAACCAGTTTCACACATTCGTACATGCTCATATGTCCTTGCATTGCAACATTACCAAACGAGTTACACATTATCGCACACACATATGTCCCTGCATTGTGGCAACATCAAACAAGTTTCATCATCACGTTCACACATCATCACATGACTATTCCAGTAGTCCAGCTTCGGTAAGTGATTGGTTCATGCTCGGGTAATGCCG
The DNA here is from genome assembly GCF_018340385.1 of Cyprinus carpio. NCBI lineage: Eukaryota > Metazoa > Chordata > Actinopteri > Cypriniformes > Cyprinidae > Cyprinus > Cyprinus carpio. Next base: position 4,231,049 of record NC_056591.1, read on the forward strand.
GAGACAGCAGTAGCTAACGCTAATGTTGTTTCCCTTGTGAAACAGCAGTGCTAGCAAGTCTGCCAGATTTGTTCGCAGATAATTAAAAAACACCCTTCAGCCCCTCCTCCTCACTCCTCTGTCACTGCATTCATTCTGTTAAAAGGAAATTAATTGCCACAAAATGTTGAAATCAACATATCTAAGCCCAGGTTGGAGGTCCCTGAGGATGGACTAATTGGCCTTGAGGTTTTGTAATACTAAACCCACGAGGGTGGATAAGTTTAGTGTAAGACCCCCTCTGCGTGCACACGCTCATATGTCATTAATCACATTTCCTTTACACACACACTTACAAAGACATGCACATAGACATCCTAGCACTGTTTAACGCAATGAGGATGCTGCTGCAGCGTTGTTAGCACCATGCACACCAACAGCCAGCTCTGTAATATAACAGCCACAACTCAATTTAGCTGTTTAACCTGTAATCCCGGCAATATTTATTGAAGTGCAAGAGGGAAGAAAATTAGGCTATTAGGCTCTTGCAATTGAATACATTGAGAGGAGAAAAGACACTCTGTTAACTGGCAGTTGACCTCTGCGGCCCGCAGCGAATGGTTTCATGGATGCGGACCGTGATAATTACTGCAAATTGAATCACAGAGCGAACAGTGATGATTCCATAATGAGCACTTTTATTGGCTGGAGCTCTTTGCTGTGACATGGCCCTCCCAGGCCTCTGTAGTGTGGCACACACACACACACACACACACACACACACACACACACACACACACACACACACACACACACACAGTAGGACCCAATGGACCATGATCAGATGCAGATTTGTGTTCCTGAGGTGCCTGATGGGTAATTTCACACCATCGTGCCACACAAGCTGCTGTCACAAGACATGGATCTCTGATGGGTCATTACCATATCCTAACTTATTCACTATGGGTTTTTCTCCCTCGTTCTGGCTTGTTTGGAAAGTTGATGAAATTTGTCTTTGGTCCTCATTAAGTCTGCTTGTCTGTTAGCTGACACGGTCCCTTAGTAACATATGGTGTTTTTTGTATGATGTGATAGGATGCAAATTGCAATAGCTCAAGCACACAGTAATGTCGGAGTAAGAGCGCGAGCGCACACACATACAGTAAATGCATATATTTGTGCATGCACGAATGCTCTATTGCACACTTTTTGTCCATCCCACATTATGTGGAGTCCTGTACAGCCATCAGAGGAATATGAGATGTTAATGAGGCTTTTTTGGAACTAGAGTTGGGTGCAGAATATGTCCATTGTTGATTTTATCCAGACTTGGGCCCCTGTCCAGGGCCTGAAAATCAAAATGGACAGCCTGTGTGGATTTTAGTATCTAATCTCCGCCACTTCTTTTCTCTTGTCCCCTCAATCTCTCTCTCTGTAACTCTCTTAGCATCCAAAATCCCTCCTGCCAGGTGTCCATTTAAAGGCCAGCCAAACCAAACACAGGCTGTGGACCTGCCATACACAACCACAACAACCATCATCCTCCACCACCTCCTCACCACATCATCAATCAGTTTTTTATTCAACAAAAAACAAACAAAAAAAAAAAAAATACCTACCCTGAAAGTCTTTGTGGTTAATATTGATAACATTTTTCAAGTGTATTTCACTGAAAATATCATATCACACAAAAATATCTTTGTCAGTAGCTAACTGTGCACCTGACTATGTCAGTGTATGAACCTGTCAACACGATTCTTTTTCATTTTCTTCTTTCTTAATCCTCTCTTTCTCTTTCTTTTGCCAAAGAATTATCTCCATATGGAAAAAGTGAAGGGTGGGGGTGTCGGGTGTTGAACGGGGAGATTTCTATATTAAAGTCTGGCTGACATTAGCATTAGCACAATGCAATGTGGCCTGTGGGCGATACCTGCCATCTGCATTAGGCTCCAGCCCTCAGGGAGCTTCCCTGCTCTCACTAACCCCCTAGTGTGACTCAGATTCTGGGTGAGTCACATACAGGCAGATTCTCTTTGACACAGCTTTAGAGAGCAGCCGGCCCTGCCGCACAGTAGATAACCCGCTAGGCTATCAGAGAGCTCTTGTCTCCCCTCTTAGGGTGATGTAATTTTCATTCAATCTTATAAAATGGCTGTCGCCGCAGCACAATGAGATGTCTTTCACATGTTGCCTGTTTAATTTTTAAACAGAAATGATCCATGAACCTCACCATAGAGGACTCTTAGCTTTGATTACATTTAAAGCCATCACAGAGAACAAACAGATGCGCAAATGACATGGAAAGCTATTAAAGTGTGTTATCTTAACCTCCCCTCACACCAAATCAGAGAGTTTATAACTAATGTGTATATATATTAATTCCGTACACTTGTTTTGTGTCTTCCAGGAAAAGATGAGCCCTCCAGTTACATCTGCACCACTTGTAAGCAACCCTTTACCAGCGCATGGTTTCTGCTGCAGCATGCACAGAACACCCATGGGATTCGCATCTACCTGGACACCCACCCTACTAGCTGCTCGCTTACCCCTCGCATGGCCCTTCCTCCACCACTGGGGGCTGATGCCCTACCCCGTTCCCCTCTAGCCAGCTTTCTGGGTGATGGCAGCAACCCTTTCCAACTGTTGCGTATGGGTGCCCCACTGCTACGAGATCCTCCACCACCTGGATACATTGAAACCCGCTTGCCATCTACCCCGCCCTTCATAAGCCCTCCACCACCCCGCCATCCTCTCGAACGTCTTGGCCCTGAGGAGATGGGTCTCCTGTCCCAGCATCCAAGTGCTTTTGAGCGTGTGATGCGGCTGACACCCATGGGCATTGAACCATCCATGGGCTTCTCTCAGCGCCTTCGTGAACTGGCGGGCAGCAACAATAATGGTGGTCCAACTCCCCCTCTTTCACCTAACCGTGTGCCCCCCATGCATCGGCTTCTCAGCCCCACTCTCTTCCAGCATGGTTCCAAACCTCTACCTTTTCTAACCACACCCTCACAGCCACCATCAGTTCCATCCAGAGGCAATTCCTCATCACCTCTAAATCAAGTTGGCAAAGCCAAGTCCTGTGAGTTTTGTGGCAAGACTTTCAAGTTCCAAAGCAACTTGATTGTGCACAGACGTAGCCACACTGGTGAAAGACCCTATAAGTGTCATCTCTGTGACCATGCATGTTCACAGGCCAGCAAGCTAAAGCGCCATATGAAGACACACATGCACAAATCAGGCTCCATGGGGAGTTCACCTGAGCAGGGAGGGCAAGACTCAGCTGGAGAGGGGCTTAAGAACAGTGAGGACAATGGCATGAGGGAGGGATTGGATAATGAGGAGGAAGAAGAAGAAGAGGAGGAAGAGGAGGAGGAGGAGGAGGAAGAAGAGGAACCACAGCAAAACGGGAGCAGGCCTGAGTCCAACCTGAGTATGGACTCGGAGTTGAGCAGAAACAGAGAGAATGGCCCAAGACCTTCCCCAGAGGAGAAACCAATGGCCACTGACAGAGTTACAGAAAGCCAATACAACAACCTTGACAATCATTTGAGACTGCAACCGAGCAGCAGGGCATGTGAGGAGATACACACAGATTCAGCATCCAGGGAAACTGACAGAGACAGGGGGCGTATGGTGAATGGCAGAGGCTGCAGCCCGGAGGATCCCATCTCAGCGTTGTTCCAACGGAAGCCAATGCCTTTTTCCAGCTCCAGCCTCACTGGGTCTTCCGCCAAGAGGATCAAGGTAGAGAAGGATGTGGATCTGCCACAGGTGCCCGTCATATCCCCTGAAAATGTGTATTCTCAGTTGCTTGCTGGTTATGCTGCATCCCGCCACTTCATAAGGGAGCCTTTCCTGGGCTTTAATGACTCCAGGCAGTCACCTTTCGGCACTTCTTCCGAGCACTCCTCATCCGAGACAGGCAGCCTGCGTTTCTCCACCCCTCCAGGGGAAATTCTGGAAGGCAGTGGGATGTCGGGGCGAAGTGGCAGCAGTACACCTCACCTCCATCTGCGGGGTCCTGGGCCAGGGAGACCGCCCAGCTCCAAGGAGAGTCGACGGAGTGACACCTGTGAGTACTGTGGTAAGGTGTTCAAGAACTGCAGTAATCTGACCGTGCATCGGCGCAGCCACACAGGTGAGAGGCCTTACAAGTGTGACCTGTGCAGCTATGCTTGTGCCCAGAGCAGCAAGCTTACCCGGCACATGAAGACCCATGGGCTGTTTGGTAAAGAGGTGTATCGCTGTGATATTTGCCATATGCCCTTTAGCGTGTACAGCACCTTGGAAAAACACATGAAGAAGTGGCATGGAGAGCATTTGCTGACCAATGAGGTCAAACTTGAGCAGGCTGACAGAGCTTGAGACCACTTACCAATGCACTGCATTATGGGTTTAGCTGGATAGTCTTTTTCTTGACTATATATTTTTTTGGAGTGATTTTAATTTTATTTTTTCTTTGTAGTGAAAATGAACTGCCACCTGAGAAACAAGAACACAGGGAAATGCTAGTCTGTGGTTCTAAAACCCTTCTTGCATATCCCAGCACCTAACAGAGGAGTAGTCCATTAGGAATTCATGGAGCCTTTCAACTGTGCAATAATTTCTGTATTTATTGGATTATTTGTAATGATACATGGCATGTACAGGTACATAATCGATGGGTTTCTAATGCATTCAGTTCCTGAAATTATATTTCTACACCCCATCTTATGATATGACAAATACTGAGATTTTGGCATTCAGCCAGTTTTGTGTTATAAACTAGTTTCCTCAAAGGCAACAAATGGGTAATTTCTAAAGAAGAGGTCAACTTCTAAAAATCTGAGAATTTTTTCATGTTATTGTTGCTGTCGATGGCCCCACTCATCATGGGTTATATTCAGTAGACATATGTAAAGCACTGAATGTCACTTTGACAATAAAATATTAAACAATTTGAAGGGGCAAAAAACCCAGGGATGTTTTAAGGCAGCTGAAAGGCAGTTTGACTGCATCTGAATGATTTTCTGTTGACGACCTTTGAAATAAATGAGATGAAATGAAATGAAAGTTTATCAACCATGACATTTATGAGAATGTTAACATGCAAATGACAACAAAAATGACTATATTTCCTCTACATTATTATTATGGTTCCCGTATATAAACAGTGTTGAGCCCACTAGTGTTGCATTTCTAAGAGATATATATAATTTATTTTATTTTTTTCAAAAGCCCTTTTTTAATTTTTTTTAATAGCCCGGATTTTATTTCTAAAGATCAAAATCTTTACATTCACTCAAACTGACATCCATGCCATTTATTTCAACATCATCTATCCCTTAATTATGTTTAAATGCTTTCCAAACCTTGTACAAGGTCAAATCCTTTCATATGTTAATGGTATTACAAAATGATTACTGTGCAGTCTTGAATAATTCAGCCTGGATTCAGATGTTAAGGCAAGCCATAAACTTATTACATGTTAAAATGTTATCATAGTCTCATATGATAACCTCATTACTCACTGTTTTCTATCTGCGTATTCACAATTTACAACATCCTGCCATTTATGTTCATGGCTTTTTACAGTTTACATTTGATTTTTGACTTGAATAGAAAGTTGAATTAAAGCTACGGCTGCACATGTTGCCCGCTCGAAATCAGTCAGATGGTGTCAGATACTCAGCAAACTGGCAAACCTCTCTTTGCGTAAATGACAGGAAGTGGCAATAACTTGAAAGAAAATCAAGAGGAAATGTGTTGTAGTCAAGAAAGCATGTCAAATTGAAGTATGGCTTTCGGAGACAGACATAACCAGACAACACAGATGTGCCTCAAATTAATATTCAGCCTTTATTTTCTGATGTTATTCAAATTTTTGCTATACAGCGGACTAAAGCAATCCATGAACAAACTAACTTAACCAGTATCATTCAAATTCATTAAGAGGAATCAAATCAAATAAAGTCATAAGGATGACTGTTCATTTATTTGAGAAATGTAAAATGTGCTTCATTGTTAAGGGGATGTCTTAACACACAGATTTGTTTGAGAAATTACTAAGTCATTTCTTTACTGAGGTTTTTTTTTTTTTTTTTTTTTTTAGATGGAATAGAGAATTATTGACAGTGGAGGTAAAACAAATAATTGGAACAAAAAAAAATAACTATGACACTGTCTTTAAATTATGTTTACAGTGTTGAAGTATAAGGATACTGAGCTCTTCTGTATATGTGTTTTAAATGAGACAAATGTTTTGCCCTCTGTTTTTCTACAATATTGAATATCATAGCAGGGTTTTCTCCTTTTTCCCTTTGTTTCTTTCCCTCCCTTCCTTTTTTGGTGCAGGTATTTCCGTAAATTTCTATGGATATATGCGCGTGTATGTTTTGTTCATTGTTAAATTCTCAATGTATTTGTAATTTCAGTGGCATTTTATGAAATGATGCAAAAAATCTTTATATTTTGCAGTCCATTATGAAATTGTGAGTCTATTCAAATGTTTTGTCACTATATCTGTTCATAATTTTGGTAATTCCATCCACAGCAGGATGTAAAAAAAAATAAAAATAAAACTGAAAACAAACAAGAAAATAATCTTTTGTGAATTATTTGACATCCACGTCAATCTTTTATTTTGTGTTATTTGTTTGCACTGAGAATGAAAGTCCTAATCATGTTAGTAGTATATCATACAGTTAGATTAGATAGTCTTGAGCAATCAGCAAACACATTTTTTATTTAGTCTAAATGCATATCTCATTTTCCATTATAATCCACTTAAACTTGGAGTTAAGCCCAACGGGGCTGATTTGCAATCGACCTTTGACCCGAGCACTTCACTAATTTGTAAAACCTCCATCTTCACTGCACCTGCCCTTCCTCCTCTTTAGTCTAAGTGCGGAGTGCAAAAAATATAGTCTGACCTTTCTTGACCTCTCCCATCTTGCCTCATCCCTTCTTGTCTTTTGTTAGACAGGTGGGTCTTTTGTAGCTCCAACAACGTTTCATGCTGGGGAGGGGAAGCACTTAAAAAGCCTCTTCACAGAACATTTACACTTGGCCAGTCACAACATAGACGTTTTCTTGAAAGAGCCACTCATGTTTAGACCCATGGGCTAAAAGCAGTCTGACCTAGAGATATTGTAAACAAACAATTGCTCCGTAATTCATTCATCCTGTGTTGTCTTGTTTGTCCTTCACATTTAAGAAACATGTAGTGAATGTCCCTTTAAAGAAGGAGGGGTGAATATGGTTACAATGGAGCCGGACATCTGGGAGACATCTTCTGCCCGCAAACATCCCGATCCCAGCACGTCCCCAGCGGCTTAAGAAGTCAGATTCCCAGAGCCTCATTCATGGCACCAGTTTCCCCTCGAGGTCTCACTTTTTTCAGACTCTAATTATGACCAGCCACACCAGTTAGCTGCCAAGTAGCTCTGACCACGTCCCCACATAAGCTGGTGTCATAGTTCAGATATGGTGCACCATTTAAGGTCCCTTTTGGGCGTTCGTAATGGCAGGTCCCACTGGGCCTGTCCTCTCTCTGCCATGGGAAGAGACATATCTCTCTATGGTGGTGAAGTAGCCCCTTATTTGTCAGGCCAAAACGACTAGGATCCAAATTGGTTGCACACAGAGAGAGTGGCAGGCAAATGAGGGGTCTGAAAGAAGAGCGGTCACAACAAACGGGGTGTCAGCAGGGGTTGCGGCTTGTGCCTTGACCATGCCTTGCGACCGCAGAGTCCTAGGTTTTCACCGGATGACAGAGAGTCTTCCCAGTAGTCCCCTGCTCTATATATCCAGTTACTAATCTCCGTTCCCCTGACCACTGCCCAATCAAACTGCGTCCTTTGAGCAGGATGAGCCCATGAGGCAGACAAGACGGCAACCAGGGAAAATCTGCTCCAGCTGGCTTGCCGTGGGAATGAGAGGGTATGGAGAGAATTTTTTAATAAAACAGAGATGCGAGGATGTGTGGTTACGCTGTGGCTATCCAGCAGCTGTGGGTTCTGAAAAACTGTCCACTGCAGAGATATGACCTAAAGGAACAAAGAGTTTGCGGTGTTAAAGACCATATATACCTACTTCCTGTCCTAGTTTAAGATGCCGCCCGTGCCACTGAGTAACTGTCGTATAATGATTTTGCCTGTCACAAAGTTTTACATATTCCCCTCCCTTGTGTGTTTACAGTATGTATTAAATATTTTGGCTAGCATGCAGAATCATTTGCAGCTACCAATAAAATGGTTCACTCGTACAAATGATTCTTTTTTGGCATCTGTGTGGAACCTTCAACATCCATGGAACCTTTCCAATGCACTTTGCACAAAAAGATTCTCAACTCAGGCTCATTGGAAAGATGTGACTCTGTGTACATTTCTGAAAAACGTAACAAAAATGTATATATACATACGTACATAGATTTTTACTGCAGTTTCCAGATGAAATGAACACTAGAGGCAGAAAAACAACAACAACTTTTTTGATTCATTTTCGCACAAATTATGGAGGGGCAAATTATCCATAAGTAAAGACTTATTGTTTTGTGGTTCCTTGCATATGTCATGATCTCAAAACACTTTTATCATGATTCGCAAACTAATACATTTTGATATTTGCATCACATAAACAGCTTCAAATGTATGCTTTACTGTAGTAAACTTGCTCTTTAGCTCACCTGGTATAGCACTGCAATGCGTAGCACTCTGGTACGAGTCTTTGTGTCGTACAGGGAAAACACATTTGCTTTTGTTAACACTACTGGTTAGGTTTAGGGTAGGTATAAGTGTTGTGGTTAAATTAATTTGATAAAACTTTCACTTTTTAGTGCAACTCACCGGGCATTTCAAATCTGAATTGAACATGATATTCAGCGCCAGTCACTAGACATTTTATCTTTAAAGTGCTGAGAAACAATCTGCAAACAACACAATAAATTTAGCAAATATACCCACAGGCGTGGTTTTGTCATGACACTGAGCCATTTAATAAATCTGCATCAAGACCATTACATCATGTATAGTGCCTCTTGTGGACATGCACTTGAAAAATGCTGTTTTTTAAGAACCGTTCACTGAAAGGTTCTTTGTGGGAAGCCCAAAAGGCTCTTCTATGGCATCACTGCAGAAATCTCTACTTTTTTTTTTTTTTTTTTTTTTTTAAGAGTATAGCATTTTTTGCTCCCTTTAGCACATCTGGCCATATTTACACACATTCTGCAGAATTTTACCCTCAGTCAGTGCAGAGAATATGAAAAAGGGTGTAGATATAACACAAATGTAGTGTGGGAAAAGCTACTTTGAAACTGAAGCATGGTAGCTACAATCTGCTAATGTGAAGGAGTTCAACCACTTACACTTTTCTACTCAACCCTTTTGATAAAAGTAGCTTCACTTCAAATTGCTATTTCAACACTAAAGCTATTTGGAGTAGGGAGTAAAAATACACTGCAGACAGACCAGTGATATAGCGTGTTTTCATGCTAAACTGCTAAACGTAACTTGTTACTGGGAAAGCTAAAGAAAACTATACTTAAGTTAGTGTTGCTTCTAGTTAATTATTCCCTAACAGTAACTAAATGTAGTCTTTTAAAATGGTTAACAACCATTTTTTTGTTTAGTTGCTAAGCTTGTGGGACGTACGTCACCCAAGAAAAGGGGAGTGAGGGTGTGAAACTATGTTGTTTCAGTCACCATTGTATTGGATGGCATGCTGACACCCATTCTGCACAGTCCGATATTAATTTTCCCCTGCAGAACAATTCCATTTGTATAAATGAAATATGAGCTCAGGTCGTGCTGATACAAGCTCTGGAGATACTTGATGACACATTGGAATGGGGGAAACAGTGAAGCGTAGCCTGTATATAATGAAAAACCACACCTATGGTCTGAATAATTGCCACCACTCTCTCCAAGTTGCAGTCATTTGGATTCTTGTAGTCAGACCTCCCTGGAGCACCCAAACAGAGGTGAATTACTGAACTATTTAGACTGCCTCTTCTCTACCTCGGAGTGGGGGGGGTCAGTGCAATTGTTGACACTGGAGTCCGCGCTTATCCCAGCGAAATATGAAATCTTCTCATTTGATTTGTACTGTAATTATGTCGTAAAAGCAAACTGGCTGTGAAACTGCAGCCCCACCAGTCGAATTTGCTTTCATCAAGTGCAGACTGGCTTAATTACAGAGTACAAGATCAGCCATCTTTCAGTGCACAAGCCTCGTCTGTTGTTTTATTTTCAGAGCCGTATCGTTCCTCTGTTTGAAGCTAATCACTAGGTGATTGTGCTGTTCACAGCGGCTCGAGAGGAATTTCGACACAGAGAGCATCTGTGATCTCTTCTGCAGCTTTTAAGGTTGGATAAACTTCTAGCCTTGCCTCACGTTTTAGTGGTCAGGTCTTTCAAGTCATAGTGCATTTTAATAGAAGGAAGATACCGCAAATAATATGGGTCTGATTTGCCATAAATCAGTGTCAACGCTGCATGTGAATAAGGTTAAAATATGCAGAAACAAGTACACATTAGCCATTTCTAGTTTGAGCCCCCCTAAAAATATTTATAAAAGCATCCGATCCAGCTCAACACAATCATACACACGCACACACACAAACAATTCCTGGAAAACTGCACACAATGTACTGCACACAATCGGAAAAAATAAAAATAAAAAAAATAAAACCTTCTGAAACCCTATATTTCATCTGTATTATAAAATTTAGGTATGGCAGAACTGGTTCTAGACAGAGACCTTCCATTCTTGCGTGAATAAATATGTGCTCTTCTTTTACAAGCAGATAATTAGCTCCTCATATTCAAGTGACGTTTATATCTGTCTTGTTTTATGGCAAGACATCCTGAGAAGTGTCTGCTCAGCACTGAGCTTGTTATATGGTAAGTGAAGACAGATACTTTCACTCAAATGCTTCAGCAGGATCCCATACGTTTCAGGTTGTGCTGTGTTTCTGTTAACATTTAAACCCTCCAGACTGTCAAATAAATCGAATAAGCCTCTTTGTCTTTGGTTAACACCATCCATAAAATTCAAAGCTGCCAAACCCCTCTGTAGTTTTTCCACATCTTCAAAATTAAGCCTACCTTGATGCTACTGTGAGCCACCTTAAGTAATATGCAGCCCACAAATCACTGCAGTCAAGATCCAACCGACCATTTTTCAAAACAGGAAGACAGAAGCTTGAAGACCTTGTGTGGCGTAAATTCGTATTCCTAAACATAAGCAGATCACTGAGTTAGAACAGATGAAGTAAAACAGGCTATGGTGGAGAATCTGGGGTGTCTGGAGTTTGACCTCTTGTGTCTCAAGTGCATGCTGGGGAATCAATGAGAGGGTCTGGGGGGCCTAGAGGTCATTGTGAGCATGTCTGTAGGATGTGTTCCCATTGTGCATACTGACAGGAGTTCTTTATAACGCAGTCACCTGTGTTTGGGCAGGTGGATGGAGAAGAGCTCACATCTTCCCGCATGAGGGTCCTCTTTGTCCCTTGGCTTAAAGGACTCTGCCTCATTAAAAGGCTTTTAAGAGGTTAAGAAAAATAGACTTTTCTGTGGTGTGAGAGAGAGAGGCGCTAAAGGGGTGAAGGTGAGACAGGAAAAGCTTACAGTAGATTCAGTAACAGTGTCTGTTTTCACTGATTTTTATGATTACTCAGCTGATAATTATTTGTCATTAATGTCACTGTATTCAAAGCCACATGCAATATAAAAACGGTTTAAAAAAAGTTTACACACACAAGAAAAAAAATGTAAAAAGTAAAAATGCTATGCCTGTCAATTGGTAAACTGTAAATGGTTTAACATTGGAAAATTTACTGTTAAATACTGTTAAATGTATGTTTTGTTTTGCAAATGAAAACTATGATCATTTATGGTAAAAAAAAGGACATTCCCAGAAGTCCCTGCGTGACACATTACATACTGTATAATTAATATAGATAATTTATATGAACAGTTCTTCTAATTTTTGTTATCAGTTATGTACATTAAAGTGTTTTGTGTTACATTTTATTTGTGTTACAAGTTATTTAATTAATGTTTATTGCATTATTTTAGTGTCATGTGTTACCCTGATGGTGTTTTGTTGCTGTATGACATAAGACACACACACACACACACGCACGCACGCACATACGCACGCACATCTGTGCTTTCATGGTGCTCACATATATTAAGGTAAAAAGCAGTTTAAAGGACTAGGTCACACCAAAATGAAAATTTGCTAAAAAATTTACTCACCCTAAGGCCATCAAAGATGTAGATAAGATTGTTTCTTCATCAGAACAGATTTGGAGAAATTTAGCATTACATCACTTGGTATAATTACAATTCACATATACCTTAGTTGTCGATGTTGCTGCTTAACATAACAGAACTTTAATTGTCAACTACAGTAACATACAGAAGTGGCCCCATTTGTAATACTGGCATCACTTTATTTAAAAGTGTTTTCTGATGGTGAAGCAGGTAGGAGAATGACTTTGTCTTAAATTGTGCAAACATAATACATATGGTAATAAATACATAATTTACAGTAAACAGTTAATATAAAGCAATAGAGATTGCTTTTGAATGAAGGAGTAAGGGAATAACTACCAAAGCTATCCAGCCAAACCTCGACCCTTTGATTAAAAAAGGGTTACTTAAGAAAGAGACTGAAGCGAAACGTGATTTCTAAGCCAACTAGATGAGCTGGTCAGGGTGATTAAATTCGATTACATGATCATGGTAATCCAAATGTTAATCTGGAAACTGATGAACACGTTTAAAATGTGTGCTATTTTGGCAAGAAAGAGTACCAGATAAACACATTTCTGGTGTAACACAAATGTAGTATTACTCATGACACAGGGTCATGTGCTGTACTAATAACATTCCAGCTTTCATCTTTGTTGCATGGCTGTATTTATAAAATCCTATTAATTAGCCATTATTTTTTTATGTCTTTGCATCGGGGTAATTTCCTGACACTCAAGGTCTCCTTCCTGTCACTCATTAGCCTTTATTATGTGGAGTCGCATGTTTTTCTTTGCGAGCCCCTCATCCACTGCAGCACAGTCGGTCATGGACCACCAGCTGGAGGCACTTATGTCTTCGCAGTTCAGATGCCTTGTGTCCATGGGAATCTGCATCATTAGCCCAATTCAACAAGATCATTTGCTCAGGTTGTTAAAATAATCCTAAAGAACCATTCCGAACCTCAGTAGTGTTCACATATAGGCCATGTAAACCACCTTCTTTCTGTTTGGCATGAGATTTGTTTTGCTCTTCACAATTTGGCAGGATCTTCACCCTCCAGGTAATGTAATGCTGCTGAAGTGTGATCAGTCAGGCAATTTGAAGAACTTTCATTGAGTGCAGAAGATTGGAGGAAGAGACAGGCGATAAACACCAGCACACCCACATGCAACACATACATGACACCGACCAAACACAGCCGCTGAAATTTGCATGGTGCTCGGTAATACATTAGTGAACATCACTTGGCAATCTGTTCATTCCAGCTTAATTGGATTTTAATACCGCCTCTGATCTTGTTTTCTAATTAACGGCAGTGGCTGGCAACCAAGCAGAACCGTGCAGTGAACAACACCTTTGATCCCGGCCATATGGAGCTCCTCCAAGCATTCCTCGGATAGAGAAATCCGTCACCTCAATGCAGGGTGTAAAGGTATGGGGGCGAAATGGGGTGGATGGTGTGGCGCAGGCCGGCGCTCCGGGTGGCTTTCCTATTGATTAATTTTCCTCACAATCGGTTGTGATCACAGATAAATAAAACATGAGCTGGTGAACTGATGCAAATAAGCCCTTGCATGCTTTAGGGAAATGTCAATTGGTTTTCTAATCTGTTTATTTCTCCCCTCGTGGCCCCTCTCGCTCCTCTGTTTTTGATGAAGACCTGCTGAAATGTATTCCTTTTCTTCCTCTGGCATGTCTTGTGAAGTACATCCTGAACTGTTTTTGTTATTGAGTGCCATTTGAAAAAGAAAAGATGCCCTTGTACAAGCAATACACTGCACTGTGTGATCAATATACTTTATTTTCTCCTTTTGGCCTATAGTTTTGAATATGTTTCTGTACAATCTGACACATTCTAAGAACCAAAACAATTGCACCATCATGAGCAAAGTTAACATGATTGACAGTTTTTTTCAATGAAGGGTATGTTTGCAAAACAATGCTTGTACTAAAAAATTAAAAGTTTTTTCTTTGTATTTTTAAAACGTTTTGCGTACAAACAACAATGATGTCAAACAATCCCTGTTCACATGGATCCATGAAAACGACTTAAACGCTGCGTTGGCCAGTAGTTAGCTATGTAACTTTGTAAAAAAAACTCTATGCACCTGTGCATATTCCTATAGACTGAACATGTAATATGCTTGCGTTTGATGTCACTGTTTTCACAAATTCACGTTTTTATAGTTTATAATAGAGACAATAACAGTATTTTTATTTATTTTTTTCAAAAACTTACAATTTGGAAACCGTTTTCAAAAGTTTACATTTTCAGACCCTCAAAATGACATTGTTATGTAAATGAATGGGTGAAACACATTAACGGTGTTGTGTAAACACCCCCTTAGTTAGAATAATACCCCTGTTGTTCAAGTCACGACTGTCGGGATTATGGACCTGTTTTGCCCCTGTTTCTGTGTTCCCTTTTTTGGTCATATTTGTGTTCTCGTTGTCTCATTATTAGTTGATTCCTCGCACCTGTCTGTCCCTCGTTAATATAAATAGTATATAATTAGTATAAATGTGTAGTCTGCTGTATGTTTCCTTGTCGGGTCTTGAACATCTTCCTTGTGCTCTGTGTCTCCCTGTTGGATTATTAAAGACTCTCTTTTTGTGAAATCTCGCCGTCTCCTTGTTCCACCCATAAGCAAAGCGTGAGAGAAGACTCGACTGAATTAGTTACCTCCATGTGTCTACCTTCTGTTTTGTTTCCGTTTTTTTTCCTCAGTGTTTTGTTTCTGTTGTGTTTACCATGGATCCCCTCTCCTGTCTGGAGTACCTCCTCCTCCTGCTGGAGCAGGGGGTGAGATCTCTCGAGGCCCATACTAAACTGTTCCTGATCCTCGCTGCTCTAACCGGCTACCTGGACGATGCGCTCTGTGCGTTCTATGATGCCAGATTAAACATCTCGTGCAGAGCGCTGTCATCCAAAGATGGTCCTCGAGTGAATTTCTCCACCTTTGTGGAGTGCCACTCCAGACCCAGTGCCCAGCTCACGTAGTGGAGCACATGCCAGAGCCTCCACCATGGCTCCTAGCTCCCTCATCTCCTTCATGGCCCGGCAGTCCACTAGCTCTGCCGGACTCCCTCATTCCTCCAGCTCCGCCTTGGTCTCGCATCGACCATCCTGTGCCTCGGGACTCCATTCCTCCGGCTTCACCTCGTCCCTCCGTCCCTCCAGCTCCGTCAGGCTCCTTCATCCCCTCGGCTCCTCCTCAGTCCTCTGCTCTGCCTAGATTCTCCGGATTCTCCCCATCACCCTGGCTTCATCTCTGTTGTTTAACATCGCCTTCCGTGTGTGTGTGGGGGGGGGGTGATATGTCAGGATTATAGACCTGTTTTGCCCCTGTTTCTGTTTCTGTGTTTGCTCTGTCTCCCTTTTGGATTATTTAAGACTCTCATTTTATGAAATCTCCATGTACAGTCAGAAATGTCAGTGACAATTCAAACAATGTTTGAGCCAAGCAACTTCCAAATAATTTGTGAAAAATGTCTTATCAGTCATGTTATTGTTTTTACTGTCTCTAGTGTTTATTTCAACTGGAAAGTGCAGCAATTTGTACGCATAGGTATGTTTTTCGGGTTTTGCAGAAATATAGGTAGAGTCACATATTTTGAAAGAGCCTGGGTAGCAACTGTAAGCCAGTGATAGGCTTCTCTTCAATGACATAGAAATTATATAGAAAAGTGTTTCTGTATTAATTTCTTTGTTTTACTCGTAAGCACAGTGACTGGCCTTGCTCAACAGTGAACTATAAAGTACATGTGTGCTGCTTCAACTGCACTGCTCTATCTAGGGCTCCACTTGAGGAACTGCTATTGAAATGATGTGTTTGCCCTTTAACTTAATGTGTAGTATCTTTACGCTGATATTTGTCTAATATCCTTATGTGCTTTACCCCACAGTCCTGGTTTAATGGCAATATACTCTATTGTGCTGCTACTAATGAATAAAAACTATTAGAGCTGAAGTGAACATAGGATAACAATATTCATCAAAGTCTTAATCTAAGTCTTGACTTCAAGCTTTAAATGTGTCGTCCGTATGGCTGTCAGTGATTGTATGTTGAGTCTACCCTTTGCTTTGTATCTGTGTATGCTTAAATGCTTAAAATAATAAAGAAAACATGCAAACTTTATTATTACTATTTATTTGTTTGTTTATTTAATTATTTATTTATAACAACATCATACAAAATTGCTGACAAAATAGAATATCTACCTCTATCTATTGTAGCAGATCAAGACAGGTAAAATAAATAAATAAATGGTAACAGTTTATTTTAATTTGTCCTTGTTACACATTACGAGTATTTACTAAAGTTATAACTGTAAAGCATGCATAATTACAAGCAACTAACACTAACCCAAACCCTATCTACAATAAGTACATGTTATTAATTAATATTACTCAGCACTTATTTGGGTAATTACACTGAGACAAGGACACATTAAAGTAAAGTGTTACCAAATAAATAAATGATAATGAATCAATTAAAAAAAAAAAAAAAAAAAAAAAAAAAAAACTGAAGGAATACATATATTAAAAGTTTTGCAAAATTGTGAAAGTTTTACATTGATTATTGATAATTCTGTTATTAGGGTTACCCTAACCCTAAACCTAACTGTGCATATTATTTGCAAAATATTAATCAACTCTGATTATCTCTCTCTCTCTCTCTCTCTCTCTCT
The DNA here is from genome assembly GCF_018340385.1 of Cyprinus carpio. NCBI lineage: Eukaryota > Metazoa > Chordata > Actinopteri > Cypriniformes > Cyprinidae > Cyprinus > Cyprinus carpio. The sequence continues at coordinate 4,247,962 of NC_056591.1, forward strand.
TTATATATAAATAAATATGCAAATGTCATGATACTGCAAAATGATTGAAAGAACAATATATAGTTACAAAAAGGTCATCCTTTATGATAGTATGTTATTTTAATGTCATAATTGTTGTAGGTTGCATAATTTTTTTTTAAAAGCAACAAACAAACAAATACATAAATAAGCAAGCAAGTTGCAAAGCTACAAATGGAACTAGACTAAATACACATTGTTTTAAATTAAAAAAGGAATTACTCCTCAAAATCAACACAGAAAGAAAAAGAACTACGGTGCCCTGGAGCTGACATTGTCGGTTCACTTAGTTTTGTTATGGCCATGACATGGTAACTCGTGGGAACGTGATAATATGTCGTGGCCACAAGATATTAATTTGTGGGAACTTAATATTAACTCGTGGGAATGTGATATTTTGTCGTGGCCTTGAGATGCTATGTTGAGGGAACGAGATCCATTTCTCGTGGCCATGAGTTTAATGCGTAAACAAACCTGCATGACCATAGCAAACATTAAACATCAAATATAAAAAAAACATTATTAAAAACATTAAACATTTAATTTAATATTTTTATATTATTATTATTATATTTTTATATTTATTGTTATATATTGCATGCTTATTTCCCATTTCAATTTGTGTATCACTTTACCTAGTTAACGTTTTGTATAATTATGCTAGTATTTGCTAGCCTTCCATATATTTTGCAAATAAACGCCTGACAATTTTGCCAATAAAATTTTGACTTTATGATTGTATTCATGCCCATGTGTGATGATAAATGAGCGTGTTGTGTTTTCTTTTACAAATGAAACTACTGAATAATTAATTCCTCAATGAAACAGTAAAATATCTATAATTAAGGTCTATTAATTAGCCGAAATAAAATTAAATATATGTTAAATTTAAACTGTATTTTAGCAAAAATTCCAGTCAGCATAATCAAAGATTTATTGGCATGTCGAGCAGTAGGCTATTATGTACAAAAGTATTCAGAACGTTAAGGAAAGAGATCGAAATGAAGGGAAAAAATAATATAAACAAATATAAAAATCTAACCAATAATAGGCTAATAATAATAATAAATAATAATAATAATATACAAACGTTACAGGAAAAGACGATCAGTTAATGGACTTAGGATGGATAAAAATCTTTTCTTGTAGGCCTTTTTTATTTTATGCACTTGTAACATTTATTCATAATAAACTTCAATTGAATGCTGACTATCGCACGTAGCCTAATACAGTCCCCCAGTCAAGGCCTATGGTTAATATAATAATTTAATAATGTAAGAATTTCTATAATAAATAATACTTTCTTAATTCAAAATAAAATATTAATGCATCTATCTCTGATAATCCTGGGTTGTTATGATCACGCAGGTTTGTTTACACATTAAACTCATGGCCACGAGAAAAATATGTCGTTCCCTCAACATAAGAAGTCATGGCCACGACATAAAGATGTCGTTACCTCGACAAAATGATCTTGTGGCCACTACATAATATCACGTTCCCATGAATTAATATCTCGTGGCCACGGCATATTATCATGTTCCCAAGAGTTATCATGTCATGGCCATGACAAAACTAAGTGAACCGACCATGTCAGCTCCCGGGCACCGTAAAGAACAACAAGAAGAAGAAGGAAAAAAAATCTAAATTAGTGGTTTCTATCAGTGGTGCATCTTTGCATAGCATAGGTTTCCTGTCACAGAGAGATTTATTTATTTATTTATTTTAAATTATGTGTGAATCGTCCTTGCTCTTTGTAGTCCTGGTGAATAGTAATCAGTGTTAGAACTGTCTGTGTTGTTTTCTGGAAACTGTACATGGCTGTGTGTCCTTTATACACCACTGTCTTGGGGATTGGAGGGGCTTTGTTCTTATTCAAATGTGACTTTGTTGTTATTGTTGTTGTTTTTAATTATTTATTTATTTGGACATTTTTCATCATCTTCCACTGGTGATTTAACTCTTCCACCTCAAACTAACACCACTGAGTGAATGTCTCTTTCAGGCTCAAGGAGTTCCGTAATATCTATCTTACCTCTAGCATTCCCATTCATCTTATTGGCACAGGACCCCCAGAAAAAAAATGCATTTTAAGGTTTAAGTCTTAAAACTGAAAACTCTTAGAAATTCATTTTAAGTATTTCATGTTTTTCAGAGCCCTCTCATGTCTTCATTTCTGAATTCCAAGAACTTTGTGTCATCCTCAAAGGTTTAAATCCTCTCTAGGTCTTTGATCATTTACCTGACTGTCTGATGCCTTACAGTCAGATCAGTAAAAATAAAGAGAACTCCAGAAAACCTGAAAGGACACAGTAACCTAGCCTGTGTTAATGCCCAGTGGCAGAGACAATCAATTCAACTGTTGTTAAGATATCCCAGCAATGGCAATCAGTGTCACTCCCTCAGGCAAAACAGCAGTTTAAAGTCAAAGAGATGCACCTTTCTACCGATGCATTAATTTCCAGACATGTCACTCAAGTTAGTGAAAACAACAAAGCTATGTAAAAGATCACGACATTCTGAAGACGACTAATCCATAATCAGAAACATAATGACTCTAAGTATGAGTGTATGATTCATCTCTCATTTTATTTTCTGCGCTATGATACATCCTCCTGTGGATTTGTATGAGTGGGTGTGTGTATATCAGAGAAATACAGAGAAATAGAGAATGAGTGAACTTAAAACTATTCCAAAGAAATGTATCATAATGGAGATTGTGACACATATATAGAGCAATCAGCTTTGCCATGTTTTTGTGAAAACGCTTGAAGCAAAGGTTCACAATTTTTTGTTTTTAATTTTATCCCAGTATTTTTACATGAATTGCAACAGAATAAAAATAATATGCATTGAGGATTTATTGTTTGTTGTTGTTATTTATTTGTCTGTAGATGAATACCAAAATAGTACTTATTGAATCAGCATAGAGAATAAACTTTTTAAGTTTTTCTCCATTTCTGTCACCAATAGAGTTTTGGTTCCTTGCCACTGTCGCCTTTGGCTTGATTAGTTGGGGACTGATTGCACAGACACTATTGGAAGAGAACTGGATGATGACATCACTGAATCGTCAGTGAACTGACTTTAGCTGGAAAAATGACTCTGTTATTCTCTACTTGCATAATAGACAAATCATTTTCCTGTTTAACACTGTAAAGCTGCTTTGACACAACCAGTATTGCATGAAGTGCTAAAATATATATATATACATTTTTTAAAACAATCGGCCTGCATAAGGTGACTCTGACCAATACGACCTGCAATCTTAAATGTGCTTGACACGTCTACTGATCAGTATATGTATATGGCTATAACATGGTCATGGGAAAGTTTTTATTGACCACATTGATGCATCATGGTGACAAGACAAATGTGGCCACACAGGTTTGGGCTGAACTACAGTAACAGTCACCACACCTTCTGTAAGCTGATTTTTGATCAAAATAAACATTTATGGTTTGACTCACTAATAGAATAAAGTATATAGAATGGGACAAAATACATCACACTCTTATTTAGCAGCTGATTTAATTGATGTTTTCATCATCTCTGAGATAAAAAAAAATAAATAAAAATACTTTCTTTGTTACTTTCAGTGAATACTCCACCCAAGTTTTTTTTTTTTTTTTTTTTTGCATGCGTACACTGACCCCAACACCCAAAACCACAAGACAAGAATCAACTTCAGTTAGTTACAGTGGCCAACATCAGTCGAATACCAGAAGAGTGAAGCCGCTTCAGGTTCTGTATTATTGTGACAGAGCTTTGACATTAAGAACGCAGGAATGTTCACACAGCGTACATGATTTACAGTGTTTGTTGACCTGCCAACTGCATGCTATGCATGTTAGGACGGATAGTAATAAGGACTCGAGTTTCCAAAAACCATGGAGCAACCTTGCTGTCTACTATCTATAGCTAACTAAAACTAAACTTGTAAGTGACCCATTTGGAAAACTCTACATAGGCAGCAACTACAGTATTTCAATGTTCTACTTTAGACATTCTACTAACTATAAGTTTGTTTGCAACCACATGTCAAATGACTCATTCATTTGGAACAACATATCAACTACTGTAACTCTCATTAGAGTATTAGTAGACTGTTAAATTGGGATTTGTGTTATTAAATTGGGATGTACTTGGAAAGTTAAAAATAGTTAGTAGAATGTTTGTTGGGGAAGCATCAAAATAAAGTGTTAGCAGATATTAAGCAGACAGTATACTAATACTCTACTGATTGGTTGTTGACATGTACCTGCTTATAGCTGAATGTCTAAAGATGACCATGAAAATAAAGTGTTACTGTAATATTTCAAAGCACAGGGCTAGACTCCTTTGATGTTAGCATGTGGGCCAAGAACATGGTATTCGAATAGAGTGCTGCATGGATGATGTATTTTTTAGGCCAAAACCTGGAAACCAGTTAGCATTTAAACACTTCTGGTTCCATATTCTTGATGTCAATGTTTTTATTTATTTATTTATTTATTTTTATTAAATACCTAACTAAAGTGTGGTTAACACAAGCTAAAGACATTTTTATGTTTTATTCTACAACATAAAATAAATCAGTAACACCCCTTTGTGATTTTTCAAGTTTTTCTTCTTGTCTTGAAAAAGGTGGTTGCTAACTATATAAGCTCTATAAGCGAAATATAACATAGCCCAAATGTGAAAGAATTAGATTTAAAATTACATTTTAATTTCTTTCACTGTCGACCAATATCTTGAAGGAATATGTTGAGGCACATAATGCTTCAAAACGCTCTTATTGGCAGCTCACTGGGTTTCGGAACAGTAGCTAATTTACATTATTTGATCATTCCTTCCTATCTGGGTGCTGCATTATTTGCATTTATTTCCTGCTTTCCAGATTTCCTGTTTGTCTAAAAGATATTCCACACCTCTGATCTCAAATCCATATCAGATGTCACTGTGTGCAGACTTGTGACTTGTGTGAGAACTATCTGTTAAAGTCCTGTGGTGAGTCAGAATGTCAACATGCCCCCCCACCCCCCTCCGTTTAGACCAGATTAACTTGTCAAACGACTGGTTCTTTGCTAGACTGGTCTTTCTGAACGGATCTCAGCGTCTGATCCTTCACGGGCCAGTGGCAGAGGCTTAACAAAGTACAAGGTCAATCAGAAGGAAAGGAAGGGGGATGTGGATTTGGGATCGTTTTACCTGGATATGGATTAGCACTTCAGGTGTAGCTGCACGCTAGCTTGAACCACATTCATTTTATGTCCACTTTCAAACCGAGAGACATAGACTGCACGATCAATGTCAGACATGTGTTTATGGGTGTTTTTGTGTATTAAGATGTATGTCCATGAGCCAGTAAGGAATAAAGTGCAACACGGCCCGCTCCTACACTTCCCATACCTGCTCGTGTTTTTGGTTTGCTTTAATTGGTAATTATTTTTCAGGGTTAATGCCTTCATTCAGACTGTCAGTGTGTCGCAGGAGCAAAGGATTAGGAGCCCCAGGGAGACGAGCAGGGAGATGAGACACTGGCAACGGGAGGACAGCTCATTTTTACACAGGCAGAGAGGGAGGACAGCTCATCTTTGATCCGGCAGGGGCTTCGCAGGCCAGAGGGGTGACAGCTGCATTTTCTTTAGCCCACATTTGAATTTGAATTCTATCTTATGATGCAGCTATGTGCCAGCTTGGCAGGGCAGTGGGGTAATCTGCTGCATACAAACGCCCGGGCTTTCTTCCTGTGTGCCCTCACAGAGATTTAAGTAATTAAACTTAAATTGAATGCATAAAAAACCTCACTTGTACCGGTGGCTGTCTTGCTTGTGCTAGGAGTGAATAGTCAGGGCTGTCCTCTCTCTCTAATCCCTCTTACTATTTCTGCCCTCCTGACTTTGGCTGGCCTTGCACTGGAAGCTCGGCGTTCCTCTCCAGACATCTTTGCAACCTGGAGAACGAAACTTGTGAACTCCCACAGTCGATTGGAATAAACATCTGTGTTGGGTGTCTGCCGCTAAAGAATTCTGCTCCTGCAGTTTCTTACAGCAAAGTCAAGATTACATCACGTCGTAACTAATTTCAGCTATTACTTTCGTTAGATTTTACTTTTTTTAACAGATGTTCCTTTTAACAAAGAAAATTTGCCTACCATTTACTATAAAAAGAGCATTGTTTGTTGGAATGTATAGCATGTGCAGGCAATTTAACGAAACAGACTTTAGGCCCCATGCTATTACAGTGGGGGGGGGGGGGGTGCAAACACATCTAACATAAAATACTCCTGTGAAAGTCTGTGGCCTTAGGCGGAATACCTTTTATGTCACCATAATATTTTATTGTATCCAAACCATTCGCATGGAGGCTTCTGTGATTACGTTTAGCTGAATGGATGACAGGATGAGAAGAGAAAAGGTCCGATTTGGCACAGTCTCCCATCACAGGCGCCTTGGTGGCCGACGCACGGATCCCACATCAAAGTCTAAGTGGAAAAAGTCTTGCGGGGATGACCTGTTACAGCAAACAACTAATAAAGATAGAAGACAGACAAAAAGGGGAATTGATTGTGGGCTCATATACACATGACCAGCCCAGGTATCAGCTCAGCAGCATCACTGGGAGCTAATTACACCCTATATGCCTTAGTGGGCATTATATGTGTGTGTTTTCATTGACAACAGAGAGACCTCCAAGGCCTGGACAAAAATCCCATTTAATAGTTACCTGTCAAGCATAATTAACTGTGCTTTTCTCATCCCATGCTTTTCTTGGTGCCTGCAGCGAGACGGTTCCTTTCGAGTTTTGTCTGTCTCAGCGCCTTTGCCACCCAAAGCTCAGAGACAGTTTTAATTGCAACACGACGACCACAAGAAACACACAAAACCCTCATAAAAGTATAGAAAAGCTGGCTGCGTTCCCAATGAGGCCAGCAAATCATGGAGTAATTACAGGTAAGCGACCTCTCCATCTCAGACTGCTCTACGGGGAGGGAGATTTTTCAATATTTTATGTATGGTCAAAGCATGGTGCTTTACGTACTGCTTGAATGTTGACTGCGGGCCTATAGGTGATGCCCTGTACTCTGAAAGCCGTAGAAGTTTGGTGGCAAGTAATATATTAGCCAGGTAAGCCGCCTTATCCAGCATTATTATTATTAGTCTAACCACTTTATTCATGATGTTCTAATTTGTTTTTTAACTTTATACACAGGGACAAAATAAGTGAAAAATTAAGTGAGTTTTTGTTGGAAAAAAAACAAAACAAAATGCCAGTGGGATAAGAAAAATACCTTTGAAATAAGATTACATTTTTCTTACCCCACTGACATATTATTAATCTTTTTATTATCATTCAAGTCAAGTCAAGTCATGTCACCTTTATTTGTATAGTGCTTTATACAATACTGTCAAAGCAGCTTTACAGTGTCAAACAGGAAAATAGTTTGTTAGACTGCTCTCATCAGAGATCAAATCTTTCTGACCATAATCAACTGGTAGCAGTAAATGACCAGGAATCATATCGATCACAAGTACAGTATGGAGTACCACAAAGCTCAGTACTAGGACCGTTGCATTTCATGCTTTACATTATTATTATTATTATTGTTGTTGTTGTTGTTTTAAACATAAACTCACTTAATGTTGTTCCTTTTTTAAAAAAAAAATATCTTAAGAATTTCTTAAATTCTTAACTAATTTTAATTTTCAAGTAAATATTGATTTTCTTTCAAGTATCTTGATTTAAGAATAAGATGTTTACACTGGAAAACAAGACAAAAAAAATAGTTTTATTTTTTATTAGATTTTTAAATATTTGTTTAAAATTTGTTTGCTTTTGCAAATGTAAGACAAACTCACATGTACATTTAAAAAAAAATATATATATATATTGTTCTGCTCAGTGCTACATGATGGAAATTTCCCAGGAAGGCTGTAATTCTCCTGTGGGAAGTTCCAAAAGAGTGCACATACAACAACAGGTCAGTGGTTATTATGCATTTTTGTCACCTGAACATCACGATTAAGAGTTTTTGTCACAATTGAATGCACAGGGGAAGACAGCAGGCACCTATTGATTGGACAAAGATCTTTTTTATCACTTTAACTTACATGCACGGTAAAGCTGAGGTTGTTAAAGGTGCAAAGCACATGATCATGGATGGTATCCCTCTACCACCACTTTATTCCAAAGGTGATATTCTGCTGTAATCAGAAAAGTCTCAGAGGGGACGTTCATGCTGACACCACCCTCTTTCCAGCCATTCCTCTTTAGGACATCTTTGCCTACAGGGCTGCACAAGAGCCAGCGCGGTGTGTGGGAAAGCGTCCCTCCCTGCCCGCTCTCTTAGATGCCTCACAGCTATTTCCACAGTTTGCATAATAACTGGCTACATGGGGTTCTTTCTAGAAAGAGTTTCCTGGTAAGTGGAGCAGCGGAGGTACTCTGGAGACACGTCGAGATTCCACCAGGAGTGGGGAAATCACAAAGTTACGCTATAAAAAGAACAGTGGAGTTTTGCTGTTTTAATGATAATTTCAGTAACTTTTCAAAAGGAGGCTTGTGCAGCCACGTAACAATAAGCAAGGGACTGATATGTAAAAGTAGAATTATTTAATTAGCCCCTATGAGTAATATTTTTGGTTTCTTTTGTGCTGCCCTTTTTAATGAGAAACTCTCCTTGGTAGAAAGACTTCATTATTTTTCTGTTAACTTTTATTTGTATTGTCATTCTCAAAAGGAATGCCAACTAAGTTTTTCATTTGAAACATCGATGAATTTCGTGTTCATGGAAAATGTTCAACCTGGTCTCACTGGAAAACCGTGACTCTGCCTACAATTTTGCAAAACTCCAAAAACATACAGATACCGTACATACAGAAAACTCTTATTCCGTTTCACACAAATTATGATTACAGGACTAGATAATCAATGAATAAAGACTTACTTTTTTGCCAGTTCTTTTCACAAAAGGCCTCAGAACACTTTTAGCATACTGTATGAATTAGAAGCTAATCACAGGCTTATAGCAATGTTAAAGATTGCATCACATAACTATCTTTACTCAGGTACTCAGTACTCAGGTGCGAGTCTTGTGAAACAACAATCAACAAATCAGCTCACAGAAGAATGTTAAAATGATAGTTGTGTTTTTATCTCATATATATTTATTTACATTTCACATTTAGTCATTTAGCAGACGCCTTTATCCAAAGCAGTTTACAAAAGAGGAATACAACAAAGCAATTCATCTTATGAAAGCAATAACATAAAAGGTTCTAAGAATACAAAGTTTAGAACCTTGGCTAGCTTTTTCTTCCACTTTAAGTCATAATTTATTCCTAAAATCAGTGGGAAATGATAGCTGATTAACAAGGGTGTAGAACCCTGATTGTAAGCCTAAAACAGATATTTCCTGAAAAGTTATATCTCAATTCTGACTGGTTGATTGGAATGTTGTTCCAGGATCAACAAGGATGTTAAATCACACTCACCCTAGTTGTTACAGAGAACACAATCCCAAAAATTTCCAAAAGGAGACATTTAGTCAGACAAATCGATCACACACTCAGAGGTCAAAAGGTGAAAGACTGAGACTATTTACACAGCCATTAACCTAGAGGAAGTGTTTAAGAGCTGCCAGTCAGGCTAAAGGTCAAGTGCACAGATGTCTGATCCTCAGACAAATAATAGTCTGAAGTCATTAGGTCACCAACATAAAAAACAAAAAAAACAAAACAAAAAAAAACCTGCTGACTACTTTATAATTATAATATTTACGTATTTATATTTTATAGTAATTATGTCCTTTCTTTATCAAGCTATAATCAACAGCACACGCAACATTATTGTGTGTTCCTGTTAAACATTAGTTATTAGAGGTGCATACTAAAGCAAGCATCACTATTACTATTGCATGTGCAAGCACCAAAAATGATCTGAAGTCAGGTAGTCGTCATATTTTCTAAAATGACATGATGAAGTATTTTTCCACATTATTTTAAGGGGTCAGTTGAATTGACAGTCCTGTTCTTTTGATAGGAATCACCACTCACCCACCAAACCCTCCCTAATTTATCATGTGAGAGTTTAAATAACTATAGCTGACCATGATGAATGCAGCAGGTGTCATGTGATTATTGTCATAGTTATCATCGTCACTGCTGATTGCTTACATCACACTGTCAAAATCTCTTTTCTGTGTGATTAATGGCTATAGTTCTGGAAATACATTAGGAAGGTTTAGCCTAATGAGAGAAGAGCAGTGGTCTGCATTTGAGAAGAGCCTCATGCCCACCAGCGGCCAGAGCTTAGGTTTACTTAAGCTGTTCACAAGTGTATTTAATCTGTTTTGCTGACCTGGTGGTCGACTATTGCCCTCACTCAGCGTTTACAATCATGCCTTAGCTTTACATGTGATGTGTTATATTTGTGGAAGTACTTAAGGACCTTGGCTGGTTACCGAAATGTTGTCATGATCATAATAGTTTGGGGTGGTATGATGTAAGGTTTGATCAACCAACAGACTAGTTGATTAGTTCTGACCCTATTTGATGTGTTGGATCCGTGTCGACTAGTCATGGATTGCAGCAGTCTTCACACAGTAGCCCAGTGTAGTTGCATGATATTAGTTTCTTGTCTACCTTATTTTTCAGTGTGGAAGTAAGCTGTTTTTTTGTGAATGTGCAAGACTTCCGTTTCATTAGCTGCTATAAGGAAATAACAAGAAGAATATCAGTTAATGTCAGTGCAGTAAATGGTAAAACTGTATGCGCTACAAACCAGTGTGTTTATAATTAAGAAAACACATTAAAATAATATAGTAAATATACCAGTTTGCAGTTTCAAGCAGCATAATGAGCTGGAAATATCTGGAAGCGAATGCCACCGGAAGCCAGACACTTTAAATTTATAAATGGCTGCAGCTGTTCTAACTTGAAAAATAAGGTATAGCCAATTCTAACTGCCAAAAATATTTTTAATTATATGAAAATGAAAACAAATGTTCTGTGCGGTAATGCATGTTGTAAGAGCACTGCGTGCACTGGAGATATCTGGGTTCATTTGTCACAAGACAAAATTCAACAGCACTTAACAATAAGATTTGTTAACATAATTTAATATATTATTTTTATAGCATTCATTAATTTAGAATAATGTTTGTTAATTTCATTTTCATTCATAATGTTAACAAACATTTGTTTATAATACATAAAATGTAAAAAAAATAATAAAAATAAAATAAAAAGAAATAATAATTAACATTATTTTTTTCTCGCAATTGCTACTTTATATCTCTCAATTCTGACTTAATAACTTACTAAATTGCAATAACTAATGAAAATTAAAGTTAATGCATTTCTGAGTTTTTTCTCGCAAAACTTATATCTCAATTCTGACCAAATGGTTACAATTGCTAGGTTGTGAAGTCAGAATTGCAAGATACCTGAGTGGCGCAATTACTGAGAAAAAATCTAATCTTGCGAGTTTAAAGTCTCGAAGTTGCAAGAGATGAACTCAGCAATTCTGAGATAAAAAATCAGAACTTGCGAGTTTATATTTTTTAGTTCTGTGAAAAAAAGTCAGAATTGTGACTTACGTTATACTCTTACTTTGTTTTATTTTTTATTTCAGTGGTCATTAATAAAACAATAAATTTAAAAAACATTTTTAAATTAATGCCATTGTTTTTTAATATTTTTTCATTTCATTAATAAAACAATAAATTTAAAAAACACATAAAAATACAAGTTATAAATAGAAGTTATATAAGTAAGATGTATCTATCTTTTCCTTTCTGTTTTATTTTTCCTTGAACTTTTTCCTTTTTTCCTTTTTCCTTTTTCCTGACCCTTCAGAACTCCCCTTTGACCCCAGTTTGATCACACAGTGACTGATTATAGCATCTTGGCTTTTTTTGCTACCAGATACATTCTGAATATAGGTTATATGAATCAAACCTATAATTTATTGTTGTTGTTGTTGTTTTGTTTTTTCTGAGATGGTAAAATGGAAAAGAACCCAAATCTTCTGATCTCTGCTTGTTATCTGAGCTCATCAATTACTGTCAGTTTCTCTGTCCGACTCATCTTGTGTGTTTCTTTGTCATGTCTGGAGATAAGGTGTCACATCTCAGAACGAGGGGCCATTGAGGAAGACATGCTATCACTTCTCACTAAAGCAATGACTGAGATGTTTGCATTCTCAGTTAGGTGATATGGTCACTCCACTGAATGACTTGCAATGAAACTCTAGCATTTATTTTGTCCTGGCTACATTCTGTAGTGGTGTGAAACAGCAGACTGGAACCCTTGGGACAAGCATCAACATGTCCGGTAATCAAAGGCAACAGGTGCCATTAAGGACAGGTGAACTCATGGTTCTAATGGCTGTTAAAAGAACAATTACCTCTTCTCTTGCAAGTTCATATGTCAAAGGGTCAAGTCTAGGTCTCATTCCTTACTCCTGAGCCCTGTTGTGGTATTTACATCTGTTTTGGGTGATTTAATCAGGTAGTATATTGATTGTTTATATTGCTAAGGGTGTTGCGCAGTGATACACAGAACAGTTGGGTGAATCGATTATATCCATGCTTTATCATGAATAAAACATAGCTATTGACCAATCAGAATCAAGGACTGGAACTAACGTTATTTATAAACTGATCTATTAAGTGTTAGACCCTCCCCTCATTGAAATACAACAACTGGTCCCAGAATATGCATGTGAGTGCATGCACTGTTATACCAGTTGTAAACAGAAATGTACTGTGAACATAAAACTTAAAAATATTTCAAATAAAAACAATGCCAAAAAAACAGCCTAAGATCTACTTTTTTCGCAACCCAATAATAGCATGTCATGTGACCTGAAAATGTCAGCCTCCATGTGGGGGACCATACTCAACATAAGCTACTTAAAGTAGCATAAAAGCTGTTTACAAAAAAAAATGTCAATCTGAAGTTTGTGTTTATTAACGTCATGTGACCTGAAAATCTCAGCCTCCATGTGGGGGACTTTATGTAGCATAAAAGCTGTTTACAGGCCACTATTATTGAGTGGAACATTTATTTCATGTGAGTGTGCACTTTATACATATATATTCAATGACTTTTTAGCATTATTGTTATTTTTCATCCTTACTACAAGCCAAGATGCTCCTTTTGGATTCTGACAATAATAAAAAAAAAAAAAAAAAAACTGACACAACAACAACAACAACAGTTGCTAATGAAGAGTAAGTCCAGCTTTCCAGCTGGCAATAACTGCTCACACAGACTACTGTTAACACTCACCTCTGTTGGCTCATTCTGGTCCATGGTGACAAGCGCTGGCTACCATCCAAAGCATTTTCAGCACCCAAAGAAAAGGGCTGGAAGTAAATGTGTACCACACAGAGGAGTCAATCATTCTTATATCAACAACTCAGCATGCTTGTCTTGAATTGCAGGTATTTAATTCAGTGTATCTCTTAAAACAAGGCTGCACAGTGAATTAACAGAGCTTGTCTTAAAATCTGAACTGATATAACACTCCGGTCACAACAATTCACACATCCGCTTCTCACTTTCTATCTTCCTGCCATTCAGAAGTGAAAAACTAAGTGTTCACTTCATCCTGCTTGTGGTGTAGCAGGGTGTGGCAGTGTAAATTTCTCTGCTAATGCTTTCACTTTGTGATTCCACTGGAGTGCCATTTCTACATTTCTAAATAGGCATATTTTTAACTCTATTAACTACATTTTCCCATTAGCTTCAATGTTTCCAAAGTGTAATTTGTGTAGATCTGTGAAAAAGTGTAGATTTTCCAGTAATAAGCAGTAATGAAATGTTCTCTCTCTTTCGAGTAGCACTGGGAAGTCTGATTCATTTTCGAAAACAAGTTCAATCATAAAGTTTATTTCAGCGAAATACATAGTGAATCACATTAAACTGAATCATCACTTTTTACAAGAATTTTTTTTTTTTTTATCTCATAGTGATTTCCAGAAATCTTTTTATGACATATTACTTTTTTTTTTTTTTTTAACTTTAATAATAAAATAAACACAAAAGAGTTCAACAGCCCCTCGCAGACGACTGTCATGCACAAACAGAACCAAAACACAAAATAATGTCCAGGCCTGGTCCTCTCTCGTCCAATACTGTCATCACTCATCCTTTTATCCTTCCGGAGCTCCTCCATGGGACTCGAGACCGGTGAGTGGCACAGGTGTCACACATTAGCATTTACTCCACTGGCCTCGCTCCGTTCCCATGGCTCTCAGCCCCACGCCTCTCGTCATACTGTCTTTAGTGGCTGGAACAATAGTTCTGCCAGGACGATAACACGGAGCCATATAGTTAATATCAGTAATACGCAGCATGCACAATACAAGGGAATTGTCAGTAACATCATCACTCTGAGGTATGATATCTATATCCGTAAGATCAATTCCATGCAATATCATTAAATCTAGCATATGATTAAAGGGGTCATATGATGCGATTTAATTTTTTGCTTTCTCTTTGGAGTGTTACAAGCTCTTGGTGCATAAAGAATGTCTGTAAAGTTGCAAAGACTAAAGTCTCAAACCTAAAGAGATATTCTTTATAAAATTTAAGAGTCAACCACACCCTCCTAAGATGGCTCATTCCAACATGCTCCCACATGTCTACATCACGATGTGGGAAGAGTTGCATAATGCCGCCCAAATGTTCATGCAAAGAAGGAAGGCATAACTTTTAGTCTCGCTGTTGCCGCTGCCACCATGTTGTGAAGTTGCTGTGTGTTTCGTTGTGAAAGTGAAACTACTTTGTTAGGCCTTCCAAAAGAGGACACAACTAGAAATCAGTGTTTAAGTTGTATTTACAACACTGTTACAACAGTTCAACCCAAATATTCAGATGTGTGCTGCACATTTTATGGAGGATGAGGACTGTTTCCTGTGCATTTGCGGCACAAAGGCTGTTTCTATAAAGTGGGGTAGTTCCAACTTTGCAAGGACAGTCTGGTGCTTCTGACTCAGAGTCTGTAAGTAAGGTTTTTATATTTAAATAATTTGCCAATTATGATTCAAACGCGAGTTTTGAGCAGTGTAGAGTAGGCTTGTTGTTTCTCCGATCATAAATGTAGACATGTTTTATGTTTACGCAGCGCGATACGCAGCACAACGTGTAAAAAGACAGTATAAGTCATTATAATCAGTAATTATGTCCCCACTGGATGCAACAAATGCCTCGTTTGTAATGGGTTTTATTGGTTTTGTCTCGTCTAGTGATGTCCGGATCGCAAACGAATCGTTTTATTTAACCGAATCTTCTTAGTGAACCAGAATCGAACTGAATCGTTTGAAACGATTTGCGTCTCCAGTACGCACTAACCAACAAATTACAAGTTATTCGGTTTATAAACATGCCTGACACTCCCTCTGACGCGAAATAAACCAATATCCAGAGTTATTCAGTTACTCCTAACAGTACATTGACTGAACTGCTAAAAGAGAACTGATAATGGGATGTGCACGAGCAGAACAGCAGGACTGAGTCTCGTCCTGCTGGGAGACGGCATCACAGTAGGTTAAAGGGCGTAACATTTCCATCACATGCTTGAGGCATTCGGCCAATCACAACGCACTGGATAGCTGGCCAATCAGCTCACTTAGCTTTTTAGAATGATGAGCTTTGTAAAAATCAACGCATTTCAGAAAGGCGGGGCATAGAGGAGAAACAATAATGTACATTATATGGAAAATAATGTGTTTTTTGAAACTTAAACCACATGAACACATTGCATTACACCAAATACACAAAATAATATCCTTTTTAGCAACGTCATATGATCCCTTCAAAACTATGAGAGGGCCCGGTTACATTTTGCTTGACTCCAAAAGAGTTTATTAAGTCAAAAAACGCAAGTCCTAATGCATCATTTGTATTATTAATGTGGATGTTAAAATCTCAGATAATTAGCGCTTTATCAATGGTAACCAATAGGTCTGAGAGGAAAGCTGCAAATTATTTTAGGAATTCTGTATATGGCTCTGTTGGTCTATACACAGTAGCCAGAGCAAGAGATATGATAGATTTCTTTTGCATATCTGACAGTGTAACAATAAGCAGAAGTATTTTGAATGAATTAAACCTGTATCCTGTTTTCTGGGTAACATTGAGAATATCACTATATATTGTTGCAACACCTCCCCCATGACCAGTCTGACGGGGCTCATGCTTATAACACTAGTTTGGTGGAGTAGACTCATTTAGACCAATATAATCATTTGGTTTTAGCCAGGTTTCAGTCAAGTAGAGTACATCAAAGCAATTATCTGTTTTCATTTCATTTACAATATCTGCTTTGGGTGTGAGTGATATAATGTTTAAAATTTGGGTTTTTGTTAAATGTGAGCCAAAACCATCAAAATTAAAAGAACCAAAGACTTAAACTACTTCAGTCTGTGTGCCTTGAATTTATTTAATACACGAGATTCACAATTTGAGTTGAATTACTGAAATAAATGAACTTTTCCATGACATTCTAATTTATTGAGAAGCACCTGCATAAAATTATATAGGAATATATATAAAGGAATAGGAATATAAATAGCATATAAAATGTGGAATATATATATTTCTGAGAATGTGCCTCAGACAGAGGGAGAAAAGAACTAGAAGTAGTCATAGAAATAGACATAGACTAGAATTTCCAAAGATACCTTAATTGTGTATGTAGCACACTTTTGTAAGGAACTGTTACCATTTAAAAATTCAATACATCGAGACAAAGTGAACAAAATCGATAACTTCCTGATAAACTGGTGCCAAACATCACAAACAAAAGATAATTTGTTGCAATAGGAGAAGCCACTGTGGGTCTTTTTTGTATATAATAAATTACATGCGTCTCAGAGCACGCTGATGAAACGCAATAAACACAGTCATGTTATCTTACTTTCATAGGCGAACGACTGTTGTTTGGGAGCTAAGTCGTACAAGACAGTTCTGAGAGGTAATTATACCTAACCAAATTTCAGAATCTGTGCTACAGGATTGGTCCACTGGTCGGTCCAGTTATGTCGTCCAATTGCGCAGTCACATGACTTTTGATGTACTGTACATTGAGGAATTTATTCAGTAAATGTGTTGCCATTGTAGATTATGTACATGCTTTCTTTTCAGATGAAAAATGTATCTGCATCAATTTAAAATGTACATTTTTATAATTTATGTACATCTTGGTGGTTCTGTCCAGCGTTTTTTATGTGATATGCTAAAATTTGGTGGATGAAAACAGCTACTGACTTCCACTGTATTGATAAAACTGGAACTATTTCTTTATGTTTAAGTATTTTAAACTATGAGTAGCTTGTAGCTCAACCAGCTATAGTTTCAAAGTAGCTTTCCCAATATCTGAAGTTTGTCAAAGTGACAAATCTTCTGCTTTCTGTCAAGAAATATGATACTGTAAAGATCCCTGAGCAGGTAGCACTTAGCACACCTCAGTTTGTAACACTGCCTCTCTGGGGTCCGGCAGCACGCTGCTCCCGGCATTGAACTCCCAGACACTCAAAAGAGCCCTTTATCCCAGCCGTACAAAAAATCCTGCCCCACCTCCGCCATCATTCCCACCGTTAGGCACAAGCTGCATGGAATCCACCCCTAACACCCCCACCCGCATTTTAGCAGCAGACATCCTTTATGTTCACATGTGTCACTGCTGGTTTACTCTGTCAAAATCTTGCCGCACAATAGACGTGCAAAAAGATTGACCAACAGCTTTTTTTCTACACAGCCACCCATAGAGACACAAAAGACTAGGGTGAAAAACACACCTGCACTTTTATGCAGCAGGAAAGCAATGCTTGTGTCCTGATACTACACACAGCACAGCGCCTGCAGTCAGTGAGCAGACCAACCGGTGCGAGAGATTGCCCCACAAGCAGCACACGATACGAGCTGTTGTGCAGCACAAAGGAGGTCCCTGAAATATGAGAGCACAGAAAACATTTAGAGTCAGTGTAAGTGTGTCAGCTGAACAGGGAACAGCATGAAGTGGAATGATGTTTACACATGCAGTGAATGTTGGGCATTATTAGATGAGGTGATTTTCATAAATATATATGATTATACTGTGACACTCAGTGTGGTGGCAAGCGATATTATCTCAATGACCTGTCAATCTTGAAAGTCTTCTTCACATTTTATTAACATACACTTACAAGGGCAATATATTAATATATTGCATGAACAAACATTAAGAATACTTTTACCTGAAAAATAAACTAAAGGTTATATTCTCTCAAAGCAAGTCTTATTGTTACACAGTTTAATTGCTTAAACTGTAAGTGTATCAGAATCAGAATAAGAATTAGCTTTATTCACCAGGTGTGCACAAACACATAAGGAATTTGTTGTGTGATCTTGTTCTAAGGAGATTTTTACTGTAAAACAAAACAAAAACTGAAATTCACTGGGAAACACTTTTTCTGTCAAGATCGTTTCCACCTCAGAATAAACTAATTGTGACAGTATATCTCACAATATGGATTTATATCACAATTGTGACTTTCTTTCTCATCATTATATCTTATTATATGTCACTTTTCATTGTATATTATTTCATTTCCTTTTCTTTTCTTGTACTTTTTTGAAACAGACTTCATACCAATGAGCAGGCAGTTTTGTGGAGGATGTATATAGGTCCCACTCATCATTGACCCCGAGAAAACATTTCTGGGTCTCCTCAAAGATGATAAACCAAATTTGAAGGACTATTACATTGAAAACCCTTACAAGTTGCTTAGTTTTTGAGAACAAACTAAACAAAAAATGCTTCAATGGCAACAGATAAAAGTAAAACACACTTTCCATTTGAGCAACATGACTAATTTTTGGCTCTGTGTTTGTGTCTTCACTAAAACAATAGTCAGCAGACCACGGAGAAAACTCCACACTGTTTGGACTGCATTTGGAGCATTAAACCGGCTTGGTCAGTCGGCGAGAGTTAAAAAGACAAACTGGATGAAGCCGCTTCTGGTTTTGATTTCATTTGAAAGTGTGTCTTTTCTACTCTTGCACAAGAGCAAACCTGTCCTCTGGTTGGATGGCAGCCAAGTGAACATGCCGAGACCGACTATGATCCTTAGTGCTTTTCCCCATCATCTGTAAACCCACCACCTCTGGCAGGCCTTGATAGCATATCGCTGGGTAATTACGGAGGGACCCAGAAGATCTCTGCAGTGCCGAGCCCACAAGCTCTGTCTTAGGTCATGTCTATGAAATGTGAACGTAAATGCACATGACTCAACAGTGATATTTTGCAACAATGCCTGTTAATATATCGTTAACCCATGCAAAAAATAAGTTATAGTGTATGGAAATGCTCTAAAATTATGAATTGCTGTCTACCACAAGTGTGTGTGTGTGTGTGTGTGTGTGAGAGAGAGAGAGAGAGAGAGAGAGAGAGAGAGAGAGAGAGAGAGAGAGAGAGAGAGAGAGAGAGAGAGAGAGAGAGAGAGAGAGAGAGAGAGAGAGAGAGAGAGAGAGAGAGAGAGAAAGTTTGTGTCCAGACTTACAACAAAAGTAGTACTGTCCCCCTCTACTGGCCCAGAGCTCCATATTGCTGTAGAAGAGACATGCATTCAGAACACATTTATAAAACTCTCACACCACATTATAAAAAATAAAAATCTTTAAAAAAAAAACACATGATACACCCCCCCTAAAATAGAAAAACAGTGTCTATTTTTTTTTTCTTCTTCTTCTTCTTCTTTTTTGTTCTTTGAATATGTAATTTTCATTCAACTCTGCCATAAATTGGACATAGTCTACTATTAACTTGATCCAAAATACCATTATTTGCAATAAATTAATTAATTAATACGTAGATACATACATAATTGACAACAGATTAACCTGCCTCATTTACACAACTGTCTTTTCATTGTTACCAGTAAATGTATTTGCATCAGATGCTGCAAAATGTAAAGCAAAAAAGAAACAAAAGGAGGTCTTTAGGACCACCTCTAAACTCAGGACCACCTAAATGTTTTCCATCTCGTGCTCACAGAAGCCATAATGCTGTAATGATTTAATTGCTCTGGGACTGCAAGGCTAATAAGGTTTCTAAATCAGTCTGCTCTTGTTTGTTTTCTTTTTGACTTGCGGCAAGAGGAAAAATGCAGTGGGTCTAATTGGATCACTGTCATTAAGAGATATTCTGTATTAAAGTTTCTTCCTTTAGTAATCGTTTTGTGGAATTTTTATAGCTGACTTCTGTTCCTCTTGTCAAAGCAATGTCAAGATGGAAGTTTTTTAAAGCCAATATAGCCTTGTCATTAAACTAGTTTCTTAGCAGCACACAGATCCCGAGAGATGTGTTGGAGAAATGGAGACCACCGTCTTCTTATTTCATCACAGATAGCTCCTAGTGGGATGAGTCAATTTTTGTAATATAGAACAGAAACATGGAAATCCACCGTTATATTTGTTTAGAACGGTTTTAGGCTGTTTATATTTGTATACAGTGCTTGATCTGTGCATATATCTCTCCTGATTCAGACAAGACAACCTTTTCGCTTAACAACAAGGTTAGACAAACATTTTCACAGGAGGAAGCATTAATATGGCCTGATACAATTATTATGGATAAGTACAATTTTTTGAACAATTTCATTTTTGGGTGAAATATTCCTTTAATTTCAGTTAATATAATTTTTTTTTTTTTTTAATCCTTAAAACAAGATCAATGTATCTGAAAAGATACATGGCATTACTACAGAGCTTCTAAAGGGACACAATGATGGAAAAAAAATGAGATGAGAATTTTATTTTAATGCTTTTGTGTTTGCTCACAAAACTGTATGCTAAGGTGTTTTGGATACTGATACAGACTTTATCAAAGAATTTGCTGATTTTCTATCTGAGTGCTGGCTGCAGATAAAGTCTTAATTGTTGGTGATTTTAATATTTATGTTGATACTGAAAAATATACTTTTCAACTATATTGGGCTCAGACAACATGTGTCAGGGCCTACTCATTGTCATAATCATACTTTAGATTTCATACTGTCACATGGAATTGATGTTAACGGCGTTGAAATTCTGCAGCAGAGTGATGATATTTCGGATCATTACATGGTAGAACCATCACTTCTACAACAAAAGACTGCTTTATAAATAATCCTGCTGACTTGGCTCAATTCCTCAGCATATCCAATAGCTCAGAAAAACTTGATGTTGTAAAAGAATCTATGGACTAAATTTTTTTTTAGAACTTTAGATACGGCTGCTCCTTATGTTTAAAGAAGGTTAAGTAAAACAGTCTGACACAGTGGTATAATGAGCACACTCATGCCTTAAAAAGAGCAGCCCGGAAAATGGAGGTATTTCATATTGCATGGAAGTAGTTCTACTTATAGAAAAGCTCTAACTGCTATATGTGGTTACTTTTCGTTTCCTTTAGAAGAAAACAAACACAACCCTAGGCATTTATTCAATACGGTGGCTAAATTAATAAAAAATAAAGCATCAACAGGTGCAGACATTTCCTAACAGCATAGCATTAATGACTTTATGAATGACTATTCTTCCAAGATCGATACTATTAGAGATACAATTCTAACCATGCAGCGGTCAGCCACAGTATCGGACAGTGCACTATAGATCCCTTGAGGAACAATTCCCCTCATTCTCTGCTATAGGAGAGGAAGAACTGTGTAAAATTTAAAAATCACAAAAAAAAAAAACAACCAAAATATACACAATACCAAATAACATCTAAGCTACTAAAAGAGGTGCTTCCAGAAGTTATAGATCCTCTTCTGAATTGTTATGAATGGGGACCAGCAACTGAAGGTGAACAATCCCTTTAATTATAGACTGATCTCAAATCTCCCTTTTCTGTTAATACTAGAAAAGGCAGTATCTTCTCAGCTATGTTCCTTCTTAGAGAGAAGTGGTATCTGTGAGGATTTCCAGTCAGTATCTAGACCATATCATATTACTGAGACTGCTCTAATCAGAGTCACAAATGACCTGCTGTTATCATCCAATCATGGTTGTTTGTCTCTATTAGTGCTACAGGGCCTTAGCTACAGTATATGTTTGACACTATCCACCACAACATTCTTTTGAGTAGACTACAAAATTATGTTGGCATTAGTGGAATTGCATTGGCATTGTTCAAATCAGACCATCATTAATTCATAGCAGAGAATGAAGAGGTATCATATCGATCACAGGTACAGTATGGAGTACCACATGACTCAGTATCAGGACTGCTAATTTTCATGCTTTACATGTTACCCTTGGAAGATATTATCATGAAACATGATGTTAGCGTTCACTGTTATGCTGATGATACTCAACTCTATATTTCTTTGTGGCTTGATAAAGCATATCAGTTATCAAAACTAACAGAATGCATAATTGATATAAAAAAATTGATGACTAGTAATTTTCTACTGGTAAATTCAGAAAAAACAGAGGTGTTAATTATTGGATCAAAAACATCTGCATGTAATAACCTAGAACACTGTTTAACATTTGATGGCTGCTTTGTCAATTCCTCATCATCAGTTAGGAACCTAGGTGTGCTATTTGATAGCAATATTTCCATGTTTCTATTTTTAAAACCATAAACCTTAAAAATATATCTAAATTACGACCTATGCTCTCAATGTCAAATGCAGAAATGTTAATTCATGCGTTCATGACCTCAAAATTAGATTATTGTAATGCTTTATTGGTGGTTGCTCTTCGCGCTTAATAAACAAACTCCAGCTGGTCCAAAATGCAGCAGCTAGAGTTCTTAGAACCAAGTATGACCATATTAGCCCAGTTCTCAAAACTCCACATAAAAAAGACACAACACACAGCCAAGTATGGTGACCCATACACACAAAACTCGCTCTCCACATAAAACACCAAAAAAACTACACACACAACAGAAAACACACACACAACGAACAAAAAAAACACAACACACACACTGTGAACACACACCTGGAGCAGTGGGCAGTCATTTATGCTCCGGCACCCGAGGAGCAGTTGGGGGTTCGGTGCCTTGCTCAAGGGCACCTCAGTTGTGGTATCGCCGGCCCGAGACTCGAACCCACAACCTTAGGGTTAGGAGTCAAACTCTCTAACCACTAGGCCACAACTTCCCCTATTGCCTCCCTATTAAACATCATATACATTTTAGAATCTTGCTAATTACTTATAAAGCCCTGAATGGTTTAGCTCTTCATTACTTGAGTGAGCTCATATCACATTATAGTCCTTCACGTCCACTGCAATCTCAAACCTCTGGCCATTTGATAATACCTAGAATATCAAAATCAATTCTGGGTGGCAGATACTTTTTTTATTTAGTGCCCAAACTCTAGAACAATCTACCTAGCGTTGTTTGGGACGGGAGGCAGACACACTCTGTCAGTTTAACTCTAGATTAAAAACCCATCTCTTTAACCTGGCATACACATAATACACTGTTGCATTTCTATAATTCAAATCCATTAAAGGATTATTAGGCTGCATTAATAAGGTCAACCAGAACCTGGAACACTTTTCATAACACCCAATGTACTCATTACATTGTGAGAAGAAAGACCATTAGCTTGCTTAGTTGGGGACACATAATTTCTGGCAATACTGTTGGCTTGATTGCACAGACACTAATGGAAGAGAGCTTAAATGGATGATAACATCACTGAATCATCAATGAACTGACTTTAACTGAAAAATGTATTGTTTGTTATTGTCCTCTTGCATTTTTGACAAACTATTTTCCCGTTTGACAGTGTAAAGCTGCTTTGACAATCTGTATTGTATAGCGATATATAAATAAAGGTGACTTGACTTGATTTGACTGATTGCTTACTACCTGAAGTCAAAAGATCCTGATGTTTCCTTATGATATTGTTCATAGAATAAACCTTTCAGGATTAGTTAAATACTTTAGATTAACACTCATGAGTTAGCTCAAATGCCTCAGCAAGGATCAGTAACAAAGAAAAGTCGTTTCATTTGTCATTTGAGTTCAAAAATAATTTTCAACTCATTTGTTCTCTCTTAACTGAACTGGTACTAATTGCCATTGGAGAGAGATACAAGGCGTTGAGGATGTCACCCCACTGGAAGTGTGACAGGTAAGTTTATACTTTGACACCGTAGGGAAGGTCTGGATCATGGTACCTGGTTCAGAACACAATGCAATCTTAACTCAATTATCACCTGCTATATATACATGTCACATCAAGGGAGGGCAAGACTGCAAAAAAAGCAAGACCTCAATCAACACAATGTCTGGAATGCATGTGAGAAAGTCAAGGAGGGGATTTTGTCGCTTTCTCACAGGTACTTTAAAATGAGCCTTTAACACTTTTCTTCTTTGACACAATGCAAATCAGCAGAAATTAATTTTAATTGCAAAAAACTGTCATTATGTGTGGGAGAATTCGGATGTGATAGGAGTCATTGTCATACACATTAAAAGCATTTGGTTTCTAATTTAATCAGTTTAATACCGAGCTCTCTGAATTTTTATGTCATACATTGGAACACATACTCTCTCGGCTCTAGTCGCTCTGATGCGTATCACCTTCAGCTCTCTGATTTTCCCAGTTTCAGGACTTGCGCCTTTTGTTTAATGGCTGGCTGAGTCCTCTCTGGTGATTTGTCGTCTCCTCATCTGCATGGGCTGTAGAAATTCCCCCCGGAGCGCCGGAGGAGCTATTGTTCTCATCACAGGTTGGGCTCCTCCGCCTGAACCTGCTCTTGCTGATGAGTCAGAGCAAGGAAACGCAGGCAACGAATAAAAGACAGGGCTGACAATGATTGATGTCTGAGCGCTCTCCCTGATTCGCTGATTAAACCCATCAATCTATATGCAGAGGAGTTGTCCGATGCAAATGGATCCAATCTGCTGAAACAGAGTAGTATTGTCTGTGTGTTGTGGAGAGTGCCAAAGCTGGAGAGACTGCGATTGGCAGCTTTAGGCTTGTGGCTGGAAACAGCTAGGTGGTGGTATCGGAGGTTGCTCTGTGTTAATGGAAAAACTATTACACCTGATGGGATTATTTTTTTTGAGAGGGGTGGGCTTTGCACTATGTTAATTAACAAAGGGCAAGGTGTTATGGTAACTCTGCTGGAACGGTTGCAAAGACTCCTCTCAGATCTCTCTGATGGTGAAATGGCAAATACTTATTTTATCATTAGTGGTGTTTGCTAAGGCAAGTGTCACTATTATTATTGCTCAAGCTCATATTTTGAACAAACCCCCAACCTTAAGTATGCAGCTTTAGTGCATGACTTTTGTGCTATGGACATAAAAGCTACCTCAAACCATGCTGAGAGAGATGAGAATCACCTCATGTTTTTACTTAGTGATGAGACAAATGTTTGTCTTGTAGACGGGAATGTCTAGGTACCTGAACATCAAGGACAGCATTTACAGTGCCAGCCAATTACAAAATTGTCACCATTAAAGAGAAAAATACTTATGCGGTCAGATTTTGTTTGGAATCCAATTAGCTTGGGCCACTTTCATATGTGGTTATAATTTGAATATATATCTGATATCTGGTCATCTAACCCATACATCCATTTAAAAGATTGGAGTCAATATGATTTTGTTATATTTTTGAATAGTCTGTACCATGGCTGCATTTACTTAATTAAAAAAAGAGTAAAAACTGTAATATTGTGAAAATACTAATGCAATTTTCTATATTTTTTAATATTAATAGTTTTCTATTTTCATATTTTAACATGTACTGTATGAAAATTCCGGTAATCGTAAAGGTTTTATTTGAATTTTTTTCAGCAGCCATTACTTCCATCTTCAGTGTCACATGATCTTTCAGAAATATCTAATATTGTGATTCTTAAGAAACATTTCTTCTTATTATCACAGTTGAAAATGATTGTGCTGCTTAACATTTTTGTGGAAAGTGTGATGCATTAAAAAAAGAAGTTCAAAAGAACAGAATTCATTTGAAATACTGTAGAAGTTTTGTGTAACAGCATAAAAGTCTTTACTGTAACTTTTGATCATCTCAAAATCTTGATCAGTTTTATTCAGCATATTTTGGTTTCTTTTTAAAACTCATGAACTCAAAACTTTTGAGAGGTATTTAAACATTCATATCTGGATAATTCTGGATATTTTTACTGTACACTGTTGCAGTGCATGACAGATAGACTCAGGTAATGTTATAGGGATACAGTAATATGAACTCCAGTGTATGGATCATGAAGGCAGTACCAAAAAAAAAAAAAGGTTTATAAATGAATGTAATTTAGCTGTTTATTTTTTTAATAGATGTGTCTTTTGGAAAATTCACATCTGCATGATTAACTATGGCAATGACTCTTCCTCAGAGTCAAGCCTGTTTTATTTAGTAATGAGCAGCATACAACTAAAGCAAACTTTGTGGGCTCTTTTGATTTGGGCTAGTAAGTACTGTAAGTACTAGTTACAGCAGGCCATGGCTGCAACAAAATAGTATACTTTAAAATACTAAAATAAATATTATACTTTAAAACTGAAGACGTAAACAGAGTTTGTGCATTGCATGAATGAGGTAATCATAAAACCAATTTAACCAATCTTCAAAGTGTTTTCCCAGGAAAAGAGTTGAGAGGAGATGAGCGGAGGAAGCCATATGGCAGTATCCTACGCTGTGGTGGGTGTATAATGCTTATACTAACTGTGCTGCAGGAGAAGTAGTCTTGTCATTTCTTCTTTCCCTCGGGCTACACCTCACAATGACACCAGCAGGAAATTACATTTAGAAGAGAAATTGTGGCGGCACAATTTCGGATGGTTTTCAGCCATGTCTTGCCATTGCAGTATTGCAGAGATAAGATCTGTTATTGACTGCATGCCAAATGCTAACCTGTTGGCAAATTATACTATATTTGTGTTCAGTTTAAAACTTTTTTACTCTTTCAAGAATTTTGGTTCAGTTATTTCATCCCAAGGAGGTCTATTATAAATATATAAAGTAAATATAAGACCATTTCTGTTCATCTCAGTGGCAGTTGCTGGGCTGATTCAGGCAATAACAAACTAGAAAGATAAAATATGAAGACAAAACTTTGATGTTGTCTAGACAAAGCCTTGTATGAATGTTGTTACCCTGTTTTAGCACGTTGCTAGCAATATGGTGCATATTACAGCCTTTAGAAATAGCCAATAATAAGGCATCTATGTTTATAGGCTATATCTGTGTGTTTCAGCACATTGATAGCATGTTTTAAAAAGTTGATAGCATGTTTCTAGGATGTTTGTAACGTGATTCAGCGAGTTGCTAGGCTTTGCTAGTGAAAGAGAGGATGGATGGAGGTTTGAAGGTCTGTGGTGAATAAACTTTATTGTTTGAAAGTTTCGACTCATAGAATTTTTAGACCGGTTTAGGAAAACCAGTTGGGTAGAAAAGATATAGCATACCGAGTTAGAGTAGAGATTGGTAGTCATATTATGAAAACTCTAAGATGAGTTAGCCTTCTGTTGCTAAATTAGGTCTCAGAAGAAGAAAACAAAAGGAAGAAGATGATGATGATGATAAGGCTTAACTAGTAAATCAGTTATAAATATTCATAACTGAAATATTAATCACAAAATATATAATTTAGTATGCTTTTGTCCACATACTAGTGTCTTAATGGCAATAGGGGCTAATGAGCTACACTTTCATACCCTGTTTCACCTTCACAAAGTATCGTGACCTCTGACCTACCTGAAACACAAAGTTCTGGTGTCACGTTCAAGTGCTTGGTGAGACCCACTCCCCTGTAAGGAAATAATCCACACGCTCGCCGATCCCACAGTGGCTCTTACTGACAAACAATGACAGAGCCCATTAAAAAGAGCAATAAAAGCACAGCTAATGAGTAAAGGAGGGAAAAAGAAAGCGAGGAAGCAAGCGCGGGCAGTAGCGATGCCAGGGGGACCACGGGCTGCTCTCGCCATCTCCCATAATCACCAGGGCGATGCTCGGATGCCTCCCCTATTTGCATAATGCCATCCTGACACTTTTACTTCCTCCATCCATCACCAGCGGCGTGAGTCCTGCGCCCGGCTTCATGCCTCCGTCTCCCCCCTGATTGCGTCCTGTGTTTATCTGCCCAAGCACAAAAGATTGATTCCCCGCTGTCTCGCAGCCTTATGTTCAGCAGATAGGGATTTTCACAGAATGATGAAGCACCCTCAGCTAATGATAAACAGAAAACACATATTCAAAAGGACGGTCCCCCTCTCTCATAGACACCTCTCTCTTTTCTCTCTTTTCTCTTTTTTAGCTATCACTCACTCTCTCTGTCTTTTTTTTACAGGATGTGTGTGGGAAAAACGGATGTCAGG
The DNA here is from genome assembly GCF_018340385.1 of Cyprinus carpio. Taxonomy (NCBI): domain Eukaryota; kingdom Metazoa; phylum Chordata; class Actinopteri; order Cypriniformes; family Cyprinidae; genus Cyprinus; species Cyprinus carpio. The sequence goes on from NC_056591.1 coordinate 4,276,306, forward strand.
TTAAGGAACTGAACATACTCTGCTGGGACTTCAATTTGAAACGCAATTGTTTTCCTGTCAGCTTGCCCCCCGTTTTTCCTTGATTTGCTCTGGGGGTGAGAAACGAAGAAATGGGAGGAAAGGAGATAGCAATTAAAATAAAAAAATGGCGTTTTGACGGTCTGCCTTGTTTCTCAATGCGTTCGCGAGCAGCGGATTTGACAGCTTCGTTTTTGTGAAGCCGTTCTGACAGGGAGATAACAGAATACATGTACATGCATGGAAGACCATTAAGGGAACAAGCATTGAAACAAGGTCATCATATCACCTTTTATTGTGGTGATTTGCCACGGATCATTAGAATCACCTAAATACAAACAAGTCTGATGCGACTGAAGCACTTTGCGAAGTGAATTCGTTTGTAATGCATTTTAACACCATCAGCCCAGCACATGTGCTCAATGGCCGCCGAGATCAAAGTTATGCCACGGCTCTAAAATCACTCAGGCTCTGCCTGCAAAGTTTCAGTCTAATGATGACAAAATAGCATTAGCTGCTGTCACTTCTAAGAGAAGAGAGATTATTTTATTTATTGAAATGAGATTGAAATGATAAATCTCGCCCCTCCTGATAAAATAGTTGCCCTCATAATCCTCGGCGTGGGGATAGGGATTTAAGAAGATGAAGGGCGAGAAGGAGAAATTCATAATGCATAATAAAACAAAAGGTGTCGTGGGAAACATCACTGATATTAAAATCAGTGGCAGACAGATCTATATGAGAAATGCAGATTTGCCAGTTGTAAATAACCACAGCCGGAGTGAAGACTTTTAATTCAAAGATAGACTGACAGCACAAAGGAAGGAAAAAAGACATTTAAGCAACTATGAGAAAGAAAGAAAGAAAGAAGAAGAGAAAAAGAAAGGATTGTTTTGAGTGAATATATATATATACTAGTGTACTACTATTCTGTTATACAGCTTATTGTATACTGTCTACTAATAAATTAATAAATAGTACATGAAGTATATGAAATAGTCTGCAGTATGCAGTGATGATCCTTTCAAACAGAAGTTAAAAAAAAAACCTTAAACTTTTGCCAGTCTGATTGAATTATGAGTAAAAAGATTGTGGTTGATATTGCTTTTGTTTCATTCGTCACATTGGATATAAAGGTCAGGTTGAACTGAACACAATGAATGTGAGATTTAGTGTCTCACACAGTGTGTACTGGTTACTATGTTTTCCCCCCTCTCATTAAAAAAAAAAAAAAGTCATTCAGAAAAGGTTTGGAAATAAATTTTAGTGTACTGTATATTGCACAGTATATAAAGTGTATTTATTAATAGTACCTGAAGCAGTGTGCAATATGTAATTACAATTGCTTCAAACTGTACTATTGTTGTATTGCTGTCACATTCCACAAAGAAAGAAAGAAAGAAAGAAAGAAAGAAAGAAAGAAAGACCAGGTTTAAAATTTATATTATTGTACTGCATGCTGCATGTATTTATAATTGTTTCAAAAAGTAGTATGCTACACTGCTGTCACAGGTCATAAAATTTAGCATTTTTAATTGAACTTTGCAAAATGCTTTAAACTTTGACAGTTTGAATGATATATAAACAATGAAATGAGTGGGTGATATTGCTTCTGTTTTATTGATCACATTGGAAATGTTGAGCACATTGCATTGCATTGTGGGATTGTGACAAACGTTGTAGGTCGGAGACTGTCCACTGTATACATAATGCATGTTATCAAAACGTTGGTATGCTATTTAAAAGAAACACAGAAAACTGATTTGTGAAGCTTTATTTCAAATCATTTCTTTTGCCATTACTAATTTATGTTCAGTTGTTTTTGATTTCTTTGTTTCAAAGTGTTGTCCTACAAAGTCCTCTTTGTGAGAAGCAAAAGCAGACCGCAGAAACCTCTGATCTTCTGTTGACAGAAGAGTGACTTCTGAACAAAAACACAATTTGAGTTGTACTAAAATGTATGTTGTGGTATCAGAAGATCTGCTTGTGGTAATGACACTCAATTATTTTGTATGTTATTGGCCACTATCTTTAAATTTCCATTCTTTGCAAGCTGCAAGAATCTTCCCTTAACATTCTTCTCACTGTTTTCCCCATATGGCACTCACAGCTCATCCAAACCGTCATCTTACTTCAACAACCCGTGCTTCTCACGACTAAACACATTATTCTCAGAGCTCACCTCCACTTCAGGAGGGGCTTTTTGGAGACATGAAAACACAACTCAGGCAGTTTGAGATGCTTTCTTTAGAAGAGGGTAAACACACTTCAACACAATGACTTTTCTATTTCTCCTCACCGCCTAGTTTAGAACGACAGAGGACTCTTCACAAAGAGAGATTCTGCACAATATCACCATGAATTCAGATGGCCTCTAATAATGTTACATTGCAACTTTGCTGGCATGATAATGTGGTTTTAGATTACAAGAGTACAATGCGTTAAAGGTGTTATTTTTTATTATTAACATTCACACTTTCATTATATAAATATGCATATGAGACAAATATACTGTATGTTAGCCATTCATATGTTGATTCCCCTGAAGAGTATAAACACTGTGGTTATATGGTACTGTCAAAACTTGACACACTTTATTTACCTAGTAGTATACCTGTAGAATTTTTTTTTCATGCCAGTACAAAATAAAATAAAAATAAATGTAAAAAAAATCAGTTCAATTCAGTTCAATTCAATTCAATTCAATTAGTAATTTTGGGTCAAAAAAAAAGTGATCTGGGTCCTAAAGCAAAATTCGCTGAGAGCCACTGCTGTAAATGTCAGTGTTTGTGTTGCACTTTTTATGTTGTTATAATTGCAATAGCAATAAAACAGTGCATAATGTAATTAAATAAGATGCACAAATATGTATTAAGCATGTTTGTTAGTATTACATTGTAATTACATTGTAATAAAGTTATAGTAATGCTACAACATATTAATTTGTATTAATTCTTATTCTAATCATGTTTTTCCTCTTTCTTTCTTCTTGTTAAAAAATTCTTTAGCCAATTATATAACAGGAATTTTTTTTTTTTTTTCCTGTCATTTGTCTGGGGACAGCCATTTGGGTCTTTCGGCATGATTCAGTTCTCATGTCTCTGGCTCTCATGTTCGTGGGTCATGAGTCATCTATCACTAACACAAGTTATGACCAGTCTTAAAGAAAAAAATTAGATGTCTAACTTGTTAATATAAGCATTTTATGCAACTGGCCACTGGACAAAAGTTTAAATTTGTCACACTTTTTGACTAAGTGTGAGACAATATATATTGTATGCTTATCAAATATAGCCCTGTCTGTCAGTCTTTGCCACTGGCTGTGCCCTCTCTTATTCTGTCAGACAGAAAGCACCCAATGAATGACTTCTGGGGTCTAGTTCTCAACGTGGCTCATGTACAGTATCTACAGTCTCCTTTATCAGTCGAGTTTATTATTATTATTATTATTATATTATCTAGTATGTCATGCATATGGATTTAAATCAGAATGTTGTGTTTGTGTATGTATGTCATGCATATGGATTTAAATCAGAATGAGAGGAGATGTCTCACAATCATGCAGAGATCAGCAGTGTAAATCAGAGTTGTGCCTGTGCAGATGAATCGTTATCATTTCCTTATTTCTTCACTGCATCCCAGTTTACATATTATCTATCATATAGTACTCAATATTTATTTATTTATTTATTTTTTTGTGCAAAGTATCCCAGTTGTCATCTGTTTTAGGTGTTATTCGTGTAAAATACTTGTGCAAAGTATCCCAGTTGTCATCTGTTTTAGGTGTTATTCGTGTAAAATACTACATGAAATATTCAGTGTAAATGTATGCGTCTTTAAAAAAAAAATTACAAAAAATGACACAAATCAAATGACAGGATCCTAGTCAAAAAGATAAATCTGAATTACACTGTAATAACATGGGACTTTTGTGTAATTAATTATCCATTAATTATAAATATATCAGCTCCAACATGCTCCTACGGGCCTTCTCCTCCTTTACACTTCAAAATAAAAATGTAAAAATAATAATTGCAAGAGTAAATTTCCAAAATGTTGATGTTTGAATGAAAAATCAAGCATGTATTGCAATTTAATAAATGTATGTCTGAGATGAGATTGAGCGGCATACGATCAAGACACTGATGATATCTTACCCCATGTTTAAGGTTTTTTTTTTGTTGTTGTTGTTTTTTTTTTGTTTTTTTTTGTAGGTAATTTGTTTTTTGGCTAATCTCTGTATTTAAGTTCCTGTCTGTTCAGTTTGAGTTTGTCGGGTCTCGTCGATGTTGCGTGTGTTACAAACCTACCCTCTGTCTAGATTTACATATCTGTGGATTTATTAAAGACTGCTCATCCTCATGTTTGAATGTGTTTATCTACACTGTGGTGTGACAGTTTGATGGTTCTCTTTAGACTTCTCCAGTAGAGGAAAAATGATAGATATGGTAGATACTGGCACACTTTTTTTACTACACACTTAAGTACTTTTAATGTATACTGTAAATATGCAAATTGGGACACAGCCATTATTATGAATATTATCAAATGTCCATTATTATAAGTAGTAATGTTACATTGTGATATACTTTCTGTACTTTGTTTTGTTAATTATTCTTTGCCATGTTTAAAGTGTTTGCTATGGGCATCTATTCTGTGTAAATAACAAGAAAATGTGCTAAAGGTGCTAAAGGTTAGTGTATAATGTGTTTGAAATGTAGGGTGGCACACAGGTCCCTCTTTATATGACGCCCAGCCCCCCAAAATGATGATATTTTGAAATCAAATCCTATTCTCCTGTGAGGACTGGGGGAAGCTTTCATTAAAATATTTCATGCATGCAAATCTTCTTCACAAAGAGGCAGATATTTCACTCTATTTTTGCCAACATTTGTGTGAGAAAATCCAGAGAAAATCCATCAAATCCTTTGAAAATCCAATAATATTTGCATAGAGCTTAAAACATGCAAAGTCACTGAATATGAATTAAACCAAAAAGCCCCCTACTTACGCATTAATATGGATTCTGAAATGCTAGACTCCTACAGGTAAACCCAAATCAGAGTCTTCGGTTAAATGGTGCTTGTTGGATGGACAAAGCATTTTAAAAGACCAATGCACGTGCATGCCACTTCATTCATTACAATTTCTACAATTATGAAGGCTGTTTTAGACGACCAAAGGGGCTCCCAGGTGTTAAAAACAAGAATTGAAACAGCTTTGTCTTTTGCTTCACTGATGGTAAACCAAGGCCGGCTGACTGAATGCTGACCAGTTTGCTCTCTGCCAGCCTTGTAATGACAAACACACACTGGCAACATATTAAGAATTCAACAGGCAATCTATTCAGCAATTAATGATGTAGGAAATCAGCCTGAAGATGCCAAGACAACAAGCATTGCTTGTAACAATTTTGCATTGACCTTGAGGCCTTTTATTATATATCTAGTTCAAGCTCTTGTCAGAGATATCACAAGGCCAGTGGTAAATAAAATAAAATGTGTACTGATTCAACTAGTCTATAAATTCATAAAGCTTTTCAGAAATTTACACAAAGTTCTGCACATTCCTTAAACCTGTACAAGCTCTTTGGTGTAGGATGCTACTTTGAAACTATCCATTATTTTAAGTAGTTAAACTACAGTCATGAAAAAGTTTATTATGCTCACCTATGCTGCCTTTATTTGGTCAAAAAATGTATTATAAAATGTTATTAGAATTTGTTTTCTATTTTAATATATTTTAAAAAGCCGATTATTTTTGTGATTTCTATTTTAATATATTTTTAGTTATTAGAATTTGATTTCTATTTTAATATATTTTTAAAAAGCCGATTATTTTTGTGATGACAAAGCTGATATTTTTTAGCAGCCATTACTCCAGTATTTAGTGTCACATGATCTAATACACTGTTTTACTATCACAGTTGAAAACAGTTGTGCTGCAGAATATATATAATTATTTGATATATATATATATATATAGATATATGATATATATAGATAAAACAATATAAATATAGTTGGTATATATATATATATAAAGTATTTTTATATATATAAATATATTTTTCATATGCTTAATTTTTTGAGAAGGACGTTTTTCCATTTATTTTTTTGTAGAAACTAAATTTTTCTGGGTTATTTTTTTTTTTGTTTTTGTTTTTTTTTACATTTTTATTTATTTATTTATTTGATGAATAGATAGAACAGCAGTTATATGAAATAGATATTTTTGATAACATTGTAAGTCTTTACTGTCATTTTTGATCGTTTTATGCATTCTGACTGACCAAAAGTATTAATTTCTTTCTAAAAAAAAAAAAAAGTTTTGTGACATCTCTTATGGTGCAGACCACACAACTAGAAAATATCATACCAGACACAATTGTGGTTTAATAAAAGAGATAAATCTAAGTATGATTTCATCCAACAAATCTTAATTTGACATTATTTAACAGAATTTGCATGCTTTTTTTTGTTATTTATAACTGAGCATTTGGGTCACACACAGACCACAAATCCGACGGGAGAAGTGGAGATGACACACAGCTTATATCTGCATCTTTGTGAGTAACTAACCCCACAGGAGAAAAAATACAACTCACAAGAGACACGTGAATGTGCAGTTCAGAATGGCTCTCGCATTGCTTGACGTGACAGACAACTAGTCGTCCAGCGCAGTCCCTTTCACACAGCACAGGTTTACTGAAAATAGAATGCAGTTGTCACTCTCGTTAATAACCAAATTGTGTGTTCAGCAGAATCCCAGTTTACGCCACAAGCACAGAAAATATTCCATAAACACCCATTCAACAAATCTCCAGACTATACACTACAAAAAAGCAATTTTAACATAAATTAATCATGCAGTAATCATGCAGTCCATAAAGCAGGAAGGATAACCATTCTCCAGACTATACTCTTGTGAAAAGTAAGTGTGCTTAATTGCATTGAATGTTGTGTGCTTCAAATCTGGAAAGTATAGCCTATTCAGTATATAATAAAACTTATATTTTTAAAATAGTAATGAAATATTGAATGTTATTCAGTGTTATATTTAAAGTTAACATTGTAAATGCACTAAATTGCAACTTCATTCATTACAAATATGTAATTACTAATAATTTAAATACATGGCATACAAGTGTTAATTAGAAGACATTAAAGTATATTTAGTACATGCAGCAGTAAACTTTAACCATATTTTAAAGACAATAGAAGTGATTATGAAATTGCATATGAAAAAGTTCTACTTAAGTGGGTCAAAAAAGCACTCTTAAATTCACTCTTAAGCCCAACTAACATGAAATAAACATTCAGTTTGCACCTAAGTATATTAACATGATATTATTTCCATAATAAGAACTCTTTTTAAAAGTATGCAAAAGTGTACTACATTTTCATTAGGGTACAAAGACACCCCTAATGCAAAAACAAATGCAAAAACAGCTTCAAGACAATATGGTATACAAACTCACTAGTATAATGCATTGTTGGAGAAATTAATTAACATAGTCACGACTGCTACTACGACTGTAGTAACTTTGTTGCAGTTTGAACCATACAGAACTGTTGTTAATGACGTCACACAGGTGCTGGAGTGATAACTTCTGCTTAAATCAAAATAAAACGTTGAAAATTAAAACTTTCATTTTTTTTTTTTTTCTTTTTACTTTATTTCCAAGTGTTTTACATCATACTCCTGGGATCCCCAGGCTACTAGAACACATGTAAACCTTTGCTACTAAGTTTACACTTTGTATTTTAAACTAATATTCATTAACATGCATTGTCCCTATTAAATAAGCTATTAAAAACAACAACAACAAAAAAGTTGCACTCTTCAAAAACAATGCTTTTATTCTTTTACACGCTAAAAGATGTAGAATGAAATTTACATATGTGATAAAAGATTGTACTACATGTTAGTTTGCTCATTTTCCTCAGGATCACAATCTAGTCCACGTCATACTAACAAGAAACTATGCTTCTATCCATATCAAAGGCTGTAGATCCAATCACACTTTGTGATGCTGTTTGCGTATGTTCAAGTTTTAGGAAATAATGAATCATTGAATTATGTTGATGACGATAGAACTTGACCATACAGTAACTGATTAATGATGTTTCTGGGAAATGCACTCCTGGTTTGAGTTAGTCTGTACCGTAATTTTAGTTTTTCCTTTTTTATTTATTTTTTCTTAGGATTTATGTAATTTTAGTTTTTCCTTTTTTTTTTTTTCAGGATTTATTATGTAATATTACAGAAAAATACAAGTATTTTTTTTTGTTGTAAAAATTGGAAAGAACATTTCATCTTTTAAGTTTTCATTGATGTTACTCTTTGTAAACACCACTGAGTTTCCAATCATTATATCAAAACAACCTAGTAAGAATGCATTAAAAATTAATGGATAAATAAATAAATCAGACAGTTAGCTAATAATGTGCAAATGTTTTGTTTAGTGACCTCTTTACTGGCTGTGTCGGTCCTAAACTTGAGCTAGGCCTCAGGCTCCAAGCACAAACTGACCCAAAGCCTGCCCTTTTCTTCCTGATGTGAATAAGGATGTCACTCATCGCACATACCTGCAATATACTGTATCTTCGAAGGTTTCTCTGTCGTGCCCCAATAGAACATCATAAACAAGACAAAACCGAGAGCTTGTGTGAAGCATTACCTGCAGTGTTGACAGCGCTCCACTTTCCTTGGCTTTTAAATTTGGATTTAGGATTTAAAGTAGGAGGGAATGTCAGAGAGCACCTCAGGTCAGCTTTTACTCCTAAAACAGGTCCCTTAAGAAAAACCGAGTGACAATCACAGCCTGAAACCTCAAAACAGCACTGAACATGCCTTAGTAACATGCTGGCATCTTACATGGTCGACACTGATCCACAAAGCGAAACTTCGCACCAACATCTCAAAGAAAACTTTTAATTAATGGAGTGTGTATCGTTTTTAACATATGATCAAAATTAATCAGCCCTCGATTTGAGATATTAAGATCAAATTAATCATGTGAAAAAGCAAATGATGCTTGACGCGTCTCCAGCTGTGCCAAGTCGTTGTTTTTTCTCGCTCTTGTTCCTCTCTTCAGGAGGACATTAGTGCACACAACTTGAGTCAACTGTTAACTGTCACTCCAAATAGTTCACATATGGTAGCTTTAATATATTGTGTTTGGTGGGCTTGTTCAGTGTAGCGTTGGTACTAATAAATGTAAATTTGCTCTGCTTGAGTGACACTTAAGAGTTCTCTATTGATTTTTTTTTCTTTTCTTTTTTAGTTAAAACAAAAAGGAGGGTGTAAAATATTTATTTTCAGCTAAAGGTGTTTTCTCTCCTCAGTGCATTTGCAACAACCCTTTATTGATTTCAGCTCAAGTCTGCTCGTGTGCTGCGATCCAAATTAGTCAATAACTAAAAAAACAGTGATACTACTGTATATTATGACAGTAACTTTTCCATCAACAAACTACTTTGGACTTTTTCTATATTCCACATTTTACTAACAATAAGTAACTTCATAACTACAGTAGACTGTTAAGTTAGGTTAGGGTTAGTAGAATAAGTTGACATATACTTGTAAATTACTTATAGACAGTTTCAACAGTAACAACATAAACAAATGTTACTGCACATGTGCGCATTTGTGGCCCTAACTTAACTTCCGGTAGACTTCCAAATAGAATCAATAACAAAAGCTAAATAGTCCCTCTTGAGTAGATTATTTTTGATAAAAAGCAAAATATGTTTGCTGCATAAATAAGACGGACTTGTTGAAAATGCAAATTCATTCTCTTCCAGCAGGAGGTGCTTTAAAGAGGGAGAAACAGAGGTTTCCCTAGCAACGGCTGTGCACAAAGCAGCACTGAGCCCACAAACGCTGCTTCATCAGACATTATGTGCAAGATGAAATGAAAATTACATCGAAAAATTTCTAAAGATAGTCTTCCTTCAGAAATACAGTGATATAAAAACACCCGAGCCTCGTTTTTTTTTTTTTTTTTTTTTTTTTTTTTTTTAAACGTGCTGTAAGTGCTCATGTTTATTCAACGAAGCCTTTTGGAAAATTGGTCAGTTTTGATATTGTGACGAGTGCCACAAATAAATAAATATATGGGAAACACATCACACAGCACAACCACCTGAGCCCAACATCAGTCTACTCATCACCTTAACTTAACTTTGCGTTTGTAGCCGGGGCTAGCCAGACTGATAAACAAACACAGACCAGAAGTTAACTTCGGGCCAGACGCGTGCTCCCGATGAAACGCTCTATAGTCAACGTAATGTTTGTTGGGGAAGCATCAAAATCGTTGGCTGATATTAAGCAGACAGTCTAGTATTACTGTAATGACTGCTAGTTGATGTAGTTGCAATGCTACTTATAGCAAAGACTAAAGAATACCCAAGACGTGTCACATATAGTTTTGAATGGGGAAAAATGCAACACTCAAAATGTTCACTCTATCAAAGGATGCGCCGCATTCTGAATAAAAGAGCCAAATGATAATCGGTAAAGTCATTGCATTACTGCAGCTGCCATTAGAAGTCGCGGTTGCTATAGAAACAGCCAGCATTCGAAGACGTGCGCTTAGGACTGCGCTTGTGGACTGGCTGGTCTAGCCTGAAAAATAAGCTTTCAACTAGATGCATTTAGAAAATGAAAGTTTCCATTTCATGCTGCCTTTAAGTTATGAGTAGGTTGTAGCTTGACATGCTACTGTTTTAAAGAGTCTTCCCCGCCATGGGTAGGAATTCAGTTCATACTCAGGCATTTATGTAAAATTAACTGGATTTTTTTTTTTTTCTTTCTTTCTTATATGCATGTCTCTGGCTGAGGGTGTTAAACATATAGTCATCCCATAGGAGTGACATCAGACACACCTGTTCTGGCACCTGTGCTAATATTTAGCTTAATGATTGTGCTGTCTTTTGCTTTCTGTAGTGTTTAAATAGCACATAGCATAAAGATGACTGAGCACTCAGCTGAGAGCATGTAGCCTTACCTCCGTCACAGCACGGATGGAGGAGGATAAGGATCAGCTGATCAGGAGATCATGAGTGATGAATGGCCGAGCTGCTAATCTCATTGAGGGGCTGCCAGGATGATCAGATAAAAGCTGCTGTCACTGATGGAAGTCTCACCACCCCACAGGCTTTCTGTTATACTGAGTCATACAGTACAGTGAAACACAGCAGAGTTTAGTGTGTGAAGGGCTTAGCATGCAGAAAGACCATGCCGAGAGTTTGGGAAATGTTGTTAGCATTCCCTAGGCTCCTTATATGCAGCAACATATTTTGGGGAATTTGAAGATAAAACCCTGCACTGGTTGTCATTAGCAGTTCAGTACTGCAGTAGAGACTTCTGACCATTTGACTTGCTCCTTTGAGAGAGGAAATGCAGCGCTCAGCCATCAAAGAGCAAAATCCTCCTCCTGCTAAACTTCACGTCCATTCTGTCAAGTAAGTCTCTCCTTTAACTGATAGTAAACTTAATGATAAAGGGGACCCTGTACTGATCCTGCATGATTGAAATCCTGCTGTTTTGAAATGTAAATTCACTTTGGAAGGTATGGAGACACTCAGATAAAGGGCTAAAGCTCTCCCGGGATAACTCCCACAATTGGCGCCACTGCTAAGGCGTGTCAGGTGGCTTGATGAATCCACAGGGAGGCTGCACCTCAACACCAAGCTCTCCTTAGATCATCATTCCCTCGTCCTTATTCTGTCAACACCATTGATGAGGCTGTCAGGGACCCTGCTCATTTGAGGGGAGCGTCTGCCTCTCTTTGCATATGCACAACAAGGAAAAGGAAAGGCAGGTGCTGAGAGGAGGATACCATGGGGAATAGCATCAGAAACCAAGGACATGAAGAAAATTCCCACCGGAGTTAGCAAGGCAGGGCACAATGCGTGGAGCCGAGAGATACCCCCTCCTAGCAGCAGGAGCCTGGAGCTTTACTCAGGCGGTGGGAGGAGGTAGGAGGTCGCCGCAGCTCTGTAATCACAAAGTTCATGCAGAAGAGCGGTAATGTGGAGGCGTTCAAATAAAATACTCTTAAAGCGTTTTGAGGAGTTCCCGTAAGTTTGAGATCAAGTTGTGTCACAGAATAGGAGAGGCAACCAGGATTTCTCAGCCATGTAGAGGGCGCTAGAGTCGGCCATGAAACAGAATGTCTAATTAGCAGAACAGTGGGAAATTTCCGCAGAGTTTATGCAGCACAGAGCGCGTGTGGATCGGTTTTTGCATTAATGATCTGGAACACGCAGGGCTCTGCTAAACGCGCAGTTCTGAGTGGGCTGGCGCAGAGGTGGGTGGGTGTCCTGTCCCCTCTCACATCCCAGCAGGCCAGTGAGCACGTTACAGTAACAAGATCCTCCTAATTAGACCCTGACACCTCACGAGGGCTTAACATTAATATTAATCGACCTCTGTGGACTGTGGCTGCATTTGTACTGCATGTGCAGATGGAAAGGAATCAGCCCATCAGATAAGCGAAAGAGAAAGAGAACAGGAGGAAGATAAACGTGGGGAAAGTGAAGAGCGCAAAGGGGAATAAGACAGACCCCACCAGAGGTGCCATGCACCTCATTTTTTACGGCAGTCCAGGCTCATTTGTTAGGCTAGGTGAGATGAAATATAGATGTAAAGCCTGGTGCGATTTTGTGGTGTGACTTGCAGTCCGTGTGTACTTGTATGTGAACAACACCACATATGTGAGTGTGTGCAGTGTGTATTTATGCTAGGAGCTGTTATGCATCGCACTAAAATTTTAATTTAATTGAATATGTATATTTTTAAAAGAATACTATACAGATAGCAAAAGTGTGGCTCCATTGGACAGACCAAATTTAGACATAAACACATAAGTAACCTATTACACCTCTAATAACCTTGCAACGTAATTAACAAAGATTAAAACAACGTTTTTCTGCAAACTTTCTTTGAACTTTCATTTAAAATCAGTTTGGTTCAGAAATTTGACAGGGCATGTTTGAATGATTCTTAAGCTTCAGGTTGTCTCTTTAGAGGGATCAAATAAGGAGTTTTATGCTTCAGAGTGATCTAAATGGGGAGGGCTGTATGTTTAGGCATGGATGATTGTATGCAGTTATGGCTTCATACCCGCAAGCATGTGGCAAGTCAATCTTGTCGTGACTGTAAACACAGTGAAGGTGTAATCACTCCAGCTGCCACAGAGCACAGACAAAAGACACAGGCAGGGGGTGAAGTTCTTCAAGTCATCTTTCACCCTTTCTGTTTCCTGAGGAAGAGGTGAAATAGTATATGTGTTAAGATGTGGGTGTGAAAGTTCACAAAACTTAATGATACCTGCAGGTGAAAGTAATCTCAATGAAACAAAACTGACTTAAGTATTAGAATCAAAAGTAAAATGAAATTACAGAATCATAACGAAAACATTCCATATTCCCTCCTTAATTAAATTAAATCCTATATATATATATATATATATATATATATATATATATATATATATATATATATATATATATATATATATATATATACGCACACACACAAAATTAGCCCATAATCAACTGAAAGTGACAATTCTCTTTGTACTCATGTATTCAACCTGTATGCTGTTTTTTCTCTCCGAACACAAAATAGCAATTTATAGGGAATTTTCCTGTCGACCTTTTATAGCTGCCAAAAAAAGACCAAAAATACCATAAATGTAGTCTATATGAATTGTAAGAAAATGGCTTTTTGGCATCATTGATATTTTCAGAACAGTTTGGTGTCTTCAGTACTCCAGTATTTGGATACTCATTCGGGATGGAATTGTCACTTAGGAGTATGCACACTGTACATAAGGGGGAGTGTGATTCGAGCTGTACAGGAAAGCAATTGTTGTTATGATGGACCAGGCTGTTTGCCCCCCTGGGAGGTCTGGTGCACAGGGTACTTATTAGTCTTAGGACGAGACTTTGTGGACAGATTTAAAAGCTTCAGCCAGGATCTCTCACATTGGTGCCAAGTTAAGCCACAGCATAATTAGTAAACCTCAAAGGAATGTTCTTCATGTGGCCTAGTACAATGGCCTCTTAGATAGATGCTGAAACATGCTCTTGCACTGTCCATGCATGCACATACAGTACTACCGCAATCTGGTTTACACACTCTCTCTGTCTGCTCACACACACAGGCGTGCAGAAAGGACAATTACTTCCATTAAAGAGGACCAGATGCTTCCTTGATTAAATTTGACCACACAAACTCAAATGAAAGCAAATGGGTGCGTATGAAGGGCTCCCTGAGCATATGTTCAGCAGGTCGCATGGAGCCCATAATGGGAGAGAAAGATAAAGTGAAGTATGAAGTTCATTGCTTAATTCACATAGGGCAGATTAGCTCTAAAGATTTGCAATATACAGCTGACAACAGGGTAAGATAGAAATAAGTGACAGCTAAGCATATGAGAGAAACAGAGAGCATTTTCCAAACTGCCTGTCCCCTGTAGGGTCACTGGGATGCTGGATCCTATCCCACCGTTTCTTGCTTTAA